>NC_138779.1:40533940-40811440 GCF_965119305.1 Pelophylax lessonae | reverse complement strand
GACTTTTATGTATTTGCACTTTTGGGATTGATTTTTATTGATATATTTATTAATTGACACATTTTTGAACAATTAATTGGCACAGTATTTGCACCTTTGCACTATATTCGCAAGCATATTGTATACACTTATATTGTTTTAGCAAGCGCTGTAGATAGCCCTAATTAGTAGGACTATTTTTCCTTTACACAATTTTTTATACTACTGCTGCTGCATTTATTTATTTAAAATCACGATCTATCACTAAATTATTTACACAATTAATGCACATTAAATCCTAGGCGCGGGGAGTACGCTTCTTTTAAGTGGTACTTTTTCACAAATATAATATTTTTAGCAGGGGTTCCCCAAAAACTGAAAATGATTTCAAGGGTTCCTCTATAGTAAAAAAAAAGTTGAGGAAGGTCATTCCGTAGTGAGATTCTTGTCTAAAGCCTCGTACACACAAGATTTTTTTTTTTTCATTCATCCCAGCAGGGCTGAACGAAAAAAAAAAAAAACAGTTTAGGAGGAGCCACTGTACTAACAATCCGATGTTAGTACAGCAATCTCCCCTGCTGTGCTTTTGTGTTCTGACAGGGGGACAGCTATTTGCGGAGAGCGCTTATTGGGAGTCGATCAGCAGAACTTTTTTTTTTTGGTCATTCCCCTTTGACAGAAGTCAGCCGAATGGACCAACCTCGGTACACAACAATATTATGGCACTCTGCTAGTGTGGACAAAACTGTGATGTACAGTGCATTGCGAAAGTATTCGGCCCCCTTGAACTTTTTGACCTTTTGCCACATTTCAGGCTTCAAACATAAAGATATAAAACTGTAATTTTTTGTGAAGAATCAACAACAAGTGAGACACAATCATGAAGTGGATCGAAATTTATTGGATATTTCAAACTTTGTTAACAAATAAAAAACTGAAAAATTTGGCATGCAAAATTATTCAGCCCCTTTACTTTCAGTGCAGCAAACTCTCTCCAGAAGTTCAGTGAGGATCTCTGAATGATCCAATGTTGACCTAAATGACTAATGATGATAAATAGAATCCACCTGTGTGTAATCAAGTCTCTGTATAAAGGCACCTGCACTGTGATAGTCTCAGAGGTCCGTTTAAAGCGCAAAGAGAATCTTGAAGAACAAGGAACACACCAGGCAGGTCCGAGATACTGTTGTGGAGAAGTTTAAAGCCCGATTTGGATACAAAATGATTTCCCAAGCTTTAAGCATCCCAAGGAGCACTGTGAAAAGCGATAATATTGAAATGGAAGGAGTATCAGACCACTGCAAATCTATGAAGACCTGGCCGTCCCTCTAAACTTTGAAAAGGTTGAAAAGTTCAAGGGGGACGAATACTTTCGCAATGCAATGTATAATTGGACAACTGTTGAGGGTAAAGTGGGTAGTGGAAGAATCCAGGATAGTTTCCAAATTTCAACTAATGGGAGTAGTCCAAGTGATCAAGGCTACTGTACTCAGTGGCTGCCGGCTGGAGCAAGGAGAAGCTCTAAATCAGTGGTCTTCAAACTATGGCCCTCCAGTTGTTCAGGAACTACAGTTCCCATCAAGCCTAGTCACGTCTGTGAATGTCAGGGTTTTCCAATGCCTCATGGGATGTGTAGTTCTGCAACAGCTGGAGGGCCGTAGTTGGAGAATCCTTGTTCTACATGGTAAGAAGAAACATGGTAACACTCAGAAGTACACACGGGTCGAATGACGGTCGGTTTCTGTTGACCCGGCCGATGCTGCTCGACATTCAGCCGGTGTGTACGGGGCTTAATACAGAACCCATTATTTGCATCAATAGGCAGGGTTCTCAGCGTGTCACTGGACCCTTCAGCTGTCTAGTAAAGTACCATCCAGGTGGTGCCTACTTCCAACGCTGTGAGCCTCCCAAAGTGCCTACATCCTCAGTTCAGGAATCTTCTTGGGACTACCCATTCCTGTGTAGTAACTTCCTTAAGACTTAAATAAGATGTACCAATGTTGTTGCATGGGTGTAGATAGAGGCATATGGCGGTTACCTTACAATAGGCTTAGGGGTTAGGTAGGGGGGCTGGGAAGATTTGTTTCTAAACTGAACCTGTCTTTTACGCTCTGCCTTCCATAATTCTAAGGCTGGGTTCACACTGATTGATGCGAATTGGATGAGGGTTTCCCCGTATCCAATTCACATGACAGGAGAGTGTGACTGGCTTGCAATGGAGCCAATTCACACAGCTCCGAGCAGGCAGCAGTCCGCATTAGAAAAGAGTCCTATGCGTCTTTGAATCCATTGAAGGTCAGGGCCGCTGATAAGGCAGTACAACCAGTGCTGTTGTACTGGCAAAGCTCCCAACTGTTCCTGATTTCGAGGGACTGTCCCTGATTTCGAGGGACTGTCCCTGATTTGAAACAAAGTACCTCTGTCCCTCTTTCCTCCCCATTTGTCCCTCATTTTGGTCTGATCTATATAGTTGTATATAAAATGCATTATTTATCTTTCAAAAAGTGTTTCCCAGTGCTAAACCGTTCATCCAATTTCTAAATTGCTGCATTTGTAGATTTCAAAAGCCAATATAAAGGAATAGTAGTGGTAAAAAAAATATATACATATATTTGTACACTTGTAGGTTTAAGTACGATTTTTTTTTGTATAAGTCTCCTTTAAGGGTGCATAGCAGGGGTGTGCTTACTTACTTTTGCTAAAAGGTGTCCCCCGTTCCCAAATCAAAAAGTTGGGAAGTACGTGTACTGGGCCCAGGACCATCATCTGAACAAGGGGGCCCAGGTCCCATCATCAAAACGGGGGGGGGGGGGCAGGCCCCATCATCAAAACGGGGGGGGGGGGCCAGGCCCCATCATCTAAACAGGGGGGCCCAGGCCCCATCATCTAAACAGGGGGGCCCAGGCCCCATCAGCTAAAAGGGGGTCCCAGGGCAGCTTTATTGTTCACTTCTGCCTAAATAAATAAATGTTTTACTAGTCCACACCCTCACACCTTTTCGCTTACCAGGGCTTCAATTACATTTCCCTGGGCCCATCAGGAGGTGGGAGCAGAGGTGGGACTTTTTGTAAATTTTTGAGGTCTAGGCAGATAAAGTCAGCACTGCTTTTCCACTGACCCCCCGGGGGGGGAGGGGTTGGGGGTGCCCCATCAGGAGGTCTGTACGGGGCCCCATGATTTCTAACAGCGGCCCCTAGGCTCACATTTAACCCTTTGATCGCCCCTGGGTTAACCCCTTCCCTGCCAGTGTCATTATTACAGTAACAGTGCATATATTTAGCACTGGTCCCCCCAAAAGTGTCAAAAATGTCAGTTAGGGGTCCGATCTGTCCGCCGCAATGTCGCAGTCCCGCTAAAAATCGCAGATCGCCGCGAATTACTAGTAAAAAAAATAATAAATCAAAATGACAAATCTTGCCCCTAGTTTGTAGACATGATAACTTTTGCGCAAACCAATCAATATACTCTTTTTGGGATTTTCATTTTTACCAAAAATATGTGGCAGAATACAAATTGGCCTAAAATTATGAAAAAAATATATTTTAATTTTTTTTATTAGGAATGTTATATAGCAGAAAGGGAAAAATATTGTTTTTTGTTTTTTTTTAGAATTGTCGCTCTTTTTTTGTTTATAGCGCAAAAAAATAAAAATTGCAGAGGTGATCAAATACCGCCAAAAGAAAGCTCTGTTTGTGGGAAAAAAAGGACATACATTTTATTTTTGAACAGCGTCGCACGACTGCGCAATTTTCAATTAAAGTAATACAGTGTCGAATTGCAAAAAATGGCCTGGTCATTAACCACTTTACCACCAGAGGATTTTCCTGCTTAACGTACAGGCCACTTTTTGCAACTTGGCACTGCGCAACTTTAACTGACAATTGCGCGGTCATGCAACCCTGTACCCAAACGAAATGTACGTCCTTTTTTTCACATAAACAGAGCTTTCTTTTGGTGGTATTTTATCACCTCTGCGCTTTAAATTTTTTGCGATATTAATAAAAAAAGAGCAAAAATTTTGCGCAAAAATCGACATTTTCTACTTTGACAGTTAAAAAATATCCAATATATTAAATTTTTGTCATATATTTAGGCCAAAATGTATTAAGCTACATGTCTTTGACAAAATAATTCTCAATGAGCGTATTTTTAACCGCTTTAAGACCGGAAGATTTTACCCCATTCCTGACCAGGCTATATTTTGCGATTCGTCACTGCGTTACTTTAACTGACAATTATGCGGTCGTGCGACGCTGTACCCAAATTAACTTTATGTCCTTTTTTCCCCACAAATAGAGCTTTCTTTTGGTGCTATTTGATCACCTGTGCGATTTTTAATTTTTGAAAAAATACATTTTGAAAAAAAAAAACAATATTTTTTACATTCTGATATATAACATTCCCAAAAAAAATGTATAAATCAAAATTTTTTTAACATTTTTGGCCAATTTATTTTCTGCTACATATTTTTGGTAAAACAAAATCACAATAAGCGTATTTTGATTGGTTTGCGCAAAAGTTATTGCGTTTACTAACTACGGGAAAGATTTGTCATTTTTATTTATTATTTTTTTTCTAGTAATTTGCGGCGATCTGCGATTTTTAGCGGTACTGCGACATTGCGGCAGACAGATTTGACCCCTAACTGACATTTTTGACACTTTTGGGGGTACCAGTGACATTACTACAGTAATCAGTGTTATAAATATGCACGGTTACTGTAATAATGGCACTGGCAGGGAAGGGGTTAACTTTATTGGTGATCAAGGGGTTAAATGTATGCCTCATGCTTACTGACGTGTGTGTGGGGAGGGGGTTGTGTGACAGAGACACAGATCGCAGGTTCAGCTATGCTGAATCCTGTAATCTGTCACTATCTGTCACATAGGAGATCCGATTTACACAAGCGGGCGGATTTCCTCACTCGATCCCCGACGATCAGGGAAGAGCGGCGGGGATCACCGCCTCTCCTCCCCTGGCCCGACATCCCGCTGTGTCTGAATACAGTGGGAGCGAGCTTCCGGCGGCGCGCGCGCGCCGCCAAGAGAGGGGAAAGTCTGGTGACGAAGGGCTACCTCGCCAGACCTTAACGAGCCACTTTGCTGCAGTAGCAGCACAGTGAGCAGTGGTCAAGCGGTTAAGGGGGTAAATCTTCCGGTCCAGAAGTGGTTAAAACTAAAACTCAGAAATCTGAACTGAACGTGTATTACAGTCTCCCTTTAAACCTCCCGACAAGCACTATGAAACAGAATGTGATGTACCAGCCAGACAATCATTCTCCGATAAAGTGGAAATATGGCGAGACTTTGGCGTTATTGTGCTAGGATTATAAAGTCAGAAGCAAATTTCACAGTTCAACAACCTAATAACTTTTGCATTTCTCGTCATCAAGATAAAACTGAAAAATTCTCAAACTGGGAGGGATGTTCAGTGATGTATTTATATGCTATGATTAGATACACTTTAAATCTAATTTTCTGCGGAATAAAATCAGCTTTGAAGTTCCAAGACCTTCATCCCTTTATATAATCTCATATTCCTTATCTGAATTGTTTCCAGTTTATGATATGGTTTTTCTAATAAGGTGATTTGAACCTTAGTCCGCATTGTACAAACGTTCGGGAAAACGGCGGTGTGTGGGCGAGATTATAGCCTCCATCTTTAAAAAAAAATCACTTCCGTACACGGTCAATTGGGTTATTATTGACGTTGATATGGGAGCGCTAAACGTCCTAAAGAAGCTGAGCCATTAAAGTTATCACTTTGTTACATGTACCGTATAACTGAGTCTTATGTTTTGCATTCAGTAATTAAATAAAGAATAATTAAAAGTGTACTTAGTGGTTCTATAGACAGAAGGTTTTTTTTTTTTTATTATTTTAATGCAGGGATCTCCAAACTATGTCCCTCCAGCTGTTGCGCAACTACACATCCCATGAGGCATTGTAAAACTCTGACATTCACAGACATGACTAGACATGATGGGAATTGTAGTTCCTGAACAACTGGAGGGCCATAGTTTGGAGACCCCTGTTTTAATGCAATTTATGCATAGAGAGCCAGTTCACACTACATGCAGTCCTGTGTGTTTTTTTTCTGCATCAAAAATGCATGGAAACAGGGTTGCCATCGGGGGGGAAAGCCCATACACATTTAGGGGGCCCGGGGATTCTGAGGGGCCCGGCCGCCCAGGCCCCAACCAACGAGATCGAGTTGTTGCTGTTGTAGTAACTAGCAATTGCTAAAGCAGGGCGACCACAAAGTAAGCCGATGCAGCGGAAGGGATGTCTCTTTGCTAAATATTTGGGGCTGAATCTTTGCTGGATTGGATTCATTTTCATAGATTACAGTATCTCACAAACGTGAGTACACCCCTCACATTTTTGCAAATATTTTATTATATCTTTTCATGTGACAACACTGAAGAAATTACACTTTGCTACAATGTAAAGTAGTGAGTGTACAGCTTGTATAACAGTGTCAATTTGCTGTCCTCTCAAAATAGCTCTCAGGTGTGAATGGGGAGGAGGTGTGTTAAATTTGATGTTATCGCTCTCACTTTCTCATACTGGTCACTAAATGTTCAACATGGCAACTCATGGCAAAGAACTCTCTAAGGATCTGAAATAAAGAAATGTTGCTCTACATAAAGATGGCCTAGGCTAAAAGAAGATTGCCAAGACCCTAAAACTGAGCTGCAGCACGGTGGCCAAGACCATACAGGGGTTTAACAGGACAGGTTCCACTCAGAACAGGCCTCGCCATGGTCGACCAAAGAGGTTGAGTGCAGGTGCTCAGCGTCACATCCAGAGGTTGCCTTTGGGAAATAGACGTACGAGTGCTGCCAGCATTGCTGCAGAGGTTGAAGGGGGGGGGGGGGTGTCAGCCTGTAAGTGCTCAGACCATACGCCGCTCACTGCATCAAATTGGTCTGCATGGCTGTCATCCCAGAAGGAAGCCTCTTCTAAAGATGATGCACAAGAAAGCCTGCAAACGGTTTACTGAAGACAAGCAGACTAAGAACATGGATTACTGAGGTCTGATGAGACCAAGATAAACTTATTTGGATCAGATGGTTTCAAGCGTGTGAGGCGGCAACCAGGTGAGGAGTACAAAGACAAGTGTGTCTTGCTTACAGTCAAGCATGATGGTGAGAGTGTCATGGTCTGGGGCTGCATGAGTACTGCCGGCACTGGGGAGCTACAGTTCATTGAGGGAACCATGAATGCCAACATGTACTGTGAGATACTGAAGCAGAGCATGATGCCCTCCCTTCAGAGACTGGGCCGCAGGGCAGTATTCCAACATGAGAACTACCCCAAACACACCTCCATGATGACCACTGCCTTGCTAATGAAGCTGAGGGTAAAGGTGATGGACTGACCAAGCATGTCTCCAGACCTAAACCCTAGCATCTGTGGGGCATCCTCAAATGGAAGGTGGAGGAGCGCAAGGTCTCTAACATCCACCAGCTCCATGATGTCGTCATGGAGGAGTGGAAGAGGACTCCAGTGGCAACCTGTGAAGCTCTGGTGAATTCCATGCCCAAGAGGATTAAGGCAGTGCTGGAAAATAATGGTGGCCACACAAAATATTGACACTTTGGGCCCAATTTGGACATTTTCACTTAGGGGTGTACTCACTTTTGTTACCAGCGGTTTAGACATTAATGGCTGTGTGTTTAGTTATTTTGAGGGGACAGAAAATTTACACTGTTATACAAGCTGTACACTCACTACTTTACATTGTAGCAAAGTGTTATTTCTTCAGTGTTGTCACATAAAAAGATATAATAAAATATTTACAAAAATGTGAGGGGTGTACTCACTTTTGTGAGATACTGTAAGTTGTAAGAGTGTTAAAATAAAAGTGTGTGCACTGAAGGACTGCCAGTGGGCGGATTAAGTGGGACGGCCAGAGGGCGGGCCCTGGGGAATATTGGTTGTCAGGCCTGGAGGGGCCCAGGCCTAAAGCTGTGTAAGGGGCCCAAAACATTTCTGATTGTTTAAAAGAAGGATAGTGTCGCGCTCAAACATAAAAGTGCTTGTGCAGATATTTAAACCTTAATTCAAAAATTCATGATTGGTGACAATCAAAAAATCAATCAATCTGTGCTCAACATTATAAAGTGCAAACAGTCCATATGCAGCATCAAACAGTCCACATCTCTTTGGTGTCACACAAATTAGCAGAGACTTGATGTTAGTGCAGATTAACCTTCACCTCCACACTTCACCCAGTGATCTAGTAAGGTACTCCTTACCGGAAATATATGACCCCTTGATTATAGGGGGTCACATAGGCAATATCTCCACTCAGTACACGATCCTCAGCTCCTCTGTTACACAGTGGGTAATCCAGCATCAAGCCCTTATAGCATAGCTCGGATCAGGTGGCAAACATGGGTGGAACAAAAAGAGACTCTCATGGTGCAGTACATCTAAACATATCGCTTTATTCAAAAAGTATTGCACTTACTCGAATCTCCATAAAACAATCGCCTTTCTCATAAAAAAACATCCAGCGGGGTTGTGAGCACTGCCGATCGCACAGCGCTCCTCTAACCTGGAAATGGCTACGGTCTCACGTTTCCCTTCCCGACGTACGTTTCGTCAGTACGACGTGACATGATCCCCTGATGACGTCAGGTCGTACTGACGAAACGTACGTCGGGAAGGGAAACGTGAGACCGTAGCCATTTCCGGGTTAGAGGAGCGCTGTGCGATCGGCAGTGCTCACAACCCCGCTGGATGTTTTTTTTATGAGAAAGGCGATTGTTTTATGGAGATTCGAGTAAGTGCAATACTTTTTAAATAAAGCGATATGTTTAGATGTACTGCACCATGAGAGTCTCTTTTTGTTCCACCCATGTTTGCCACCTGATCCGAGCTATGCTATAAGGGCTTGATGCTGGATTACCCACTGTGTAACAGAGGAGCTGAGGATCGTGTACTGAGTGGAGATATTGCCTATGTGACCCCCCTATAATCAAGGGGTCATATATTTCCGGTAAGGAGTACCTTACTAGATCACTGGGTGAAGTGTGGAGGTGAAGGTTAATCTGCACTAACATCAAGTCTCTGCTAATTTGTGTGACACCAAAGAGATGTGGACTGTTTGATGCTGCATATGGACTGTTTGCACTTTATAATGTTGAGCACAGATTGATTGATTTTTTGATTGTCACCAATCATGAATTTTTGAATTAAGGTTTAAATATCTGCACAAGCACTTTTATGTTTGAGCGCGACACTATCCTTCTTTTAAACAATTGTTCAGCACCTTGCTTTTTTTGTTGCCGCTCACTACAAGGAAGCAATTCCTTTAAATTAATATTTATTAAATATTTATTAATATTTATATTAATATTTATATATTCACATAATTTTTATGTTTATATTTATTGATTATATATATACACGGTTGAACCACTTGCGCGGTTTTTTGGTTGCACCAAACCCCTTTTTCTGAAAACATTTCTGATGGCTGTCTTGAATGGAAAAAAGGGTATATGGTTTCCAATGGCATAGTTCACACCAGTGCACTCAGTTCCAGGGCTTTCCATTTACAGAAAAAAAAGTAGAACATGCTGCATTTTTCCTGCACTGGACTGTCCAGGAGCGCAGAAAAATGCATCAAAAATGCACTGGAATGCACTAGAACACATTAACAATGCATTAAAAATGCACCGGACTCAAGTACAGTGAAAAAGAAAAAAACAGCATCTGGAATGCATCCGGAGACGCATCAAAATTGCACTGAAATGCTCCAAAATGTAAAAAATGCGTTGGCTGCATCAAAAACTCACCACAAACGCATCAAAAACTCACTGGAACACATCAAAAATGTGCATGCAGAAAAGCATCTGGAATGCATCCAGACTGCGTTTCTATGGTGCACACTAGCCCTAAGATAAAAAACCTTCTGTGTGCAGTAGCCCCTCCCCTCAGCCCCCCTAATACTTACCTAAGCCCACAGCGGGAGCTGATCAGCGGGTCCGCCAGCACCCACTGATCGATCTGTACAGGGGCACATTAACATTCTGTCAGTAGGGAAGGCATAGATCCTGTGTTCCTGTAAAGCAGAAACATAGATCCATGCCTTCCCCTAGTAAAAGCACCTTCCCCACTACACTGAATTACCAGCTAGGCACATATTTAACCCTTTGATGGCCCCTGATGTTTAACCTCTTCCCAGCCAGGGTCATTAGTACAGTGACAGTGCATATTTTTAGCACTGATCACTGTATTAGTGTCACTGGTCCCCAAAAAAGTGTCAGTTAGTGTCCGATTTGTCAGCCACAATATCGTAGTACCGCTTTAAGTCCCTGATTGCCCCCATTACTGGTAATAAATAAATAAAAATTCAATAAATATATTCCATATCTATTAAAAATAGTGCAGCGCTAAAAAAAAAAAACGAATTAAATAGGAGGGATACAGTGGCAAATATATACGTGTATATATGTATCATTTAAAAAAGTTCATCATATTCATGACTGACAGTCCAAAGAGGCCAGGATTCCCAGAAAAAGAAGCCAAGAGATCAAGCAAGAAGGTAAGGATGGCTGAAAAGATTGATGAACATACTTCACACCCCAGGTGATACAGGGATCTCCTTACCAGAATGGAAAGGCCACCAAATTATAAGCGGTCAAATAGGCATCTCATCCCACTCAGGGGAAAACCGGTCATGGATTCCAAATCAGTTTCCAGGACACAACAAAAAAAATCCCCAGATGCTCCAGGTCACCAGAAGCAGAACAATCATCAATCGTGTGTAAGAAAAAGAGGAGAACAATAGTGCATTAAAAGACTAAATTTAATAGTAACACACATAAATCATTACACTCACGATTGGCAGGATGTCATGAAGCATTCAGATAGTAACACTGGGGCACCGCCATGGCGTTCTTGAAGGCTCCGTTCAGCACAAGCCTAGCTTCCAGGAGGGAAATGGAACGTCCTCCAATCACAAGCCAGGGGGCGTGATGCCGTCACCGCCGCTGACCACGCCCTACTAGTTTCGTCAGAGATGACGTCTTCCGGGGGTTGGTCACGGACGGGGCGGCATCACAGGGAGCGGGCATAAATAGGTCACCGGGGCCGTATTAACTAATGGCACAGCAGCCCTCAGCGCAATCCCGTGCAGAAAACGGAACCACAAAACATTAATGGGGAAAAGAAAAACCCATCGTTTGTAGATGCTAAAACTTTTGCACAAACCAATCAGTATTCGTTTTTTGGGATTTTTTGTACCAAAAATATGTAGCAGAATACATATTAACCTAAATTTATGAAGAATTTTTATTTTTTTTTTTTTTTATTGGATACCTTTTGTTTTTGTTTTTTTACATTGTCATCCTTTTTTTGTTTATAGCGCAAAAAATAAAAACCACAGAGATGATCAAATACCACCAAAAGAAAGCTCTATTTGTAGGAAAAAAAGGGTATCAATTTTGTTGCATGACCGCAAAATTGGCAGTGAAAAGTAACACAGAGTCGTATCGCAAAAAATGCCCCGGTCATGAAGGGGGGTAAATCTTCTGCTTAAATCAGCTGTTGAAAGTTCTTAAAAAAATGGAGAATTTAATATCACTTTAAGCCTGGATTCACACTACTGCGTTGCGATGTGGTATGAATTTGATGCAGGCTTTTGTCCAAGGTGAGGTGCGAATTTACTTTGCGATTTGCGGTGCAGAGGTACGAACAAGTTTGCACTGCACCATAGGAGTTCACATTGCACCCGCACCAAAGAAAGCACAGGAGCCTTTTTTTTTTCCATGAACCAAATTCGCAATGCTGGTATGTGAACCAAACACATAGAAATCCATTCTATTTAATTGACAAGCGAATCTTGGTCTCCCTAACCGCATCTAAACTGCTCAAGATTTGCAGCAGTGTGAACCCAGTCTTAAGGCCCGTGCACACGATAAGAAGATCTGAAGGGAAAATTTCCTCTGACGACCGATCTGCCGATTTTTTGATTGTTAGTATGGTGTCTTCGACAGCCGACTCCGACTTTTCGGCTGACAAAATCCTGATGTGCAGGCTATAAAATTTTTGTCGTCCGTAACACAACGTCCGATTTTCGTCTCATTAGTACAGATTTCGTCTGAAAAAAATCGTAAGAGCAAGACTAGGCATGCTCAGAGACGAAAGAACACATACAAAGCAATCCAACATATGACATCACTTCTGAAGTAGAATTCTGTCGTACGGGAAAATTCGTATGAAAATAACCTCTTCACTTTCTACATCAGACTAGCATGTCACAAAAAACGGATGACAGATCGTTCCATAATCTGATCGTGTGTACGGGACTTTAGACTCCCCATGCACACTGGGCTTAACCACTTAAGCCCCAGCCCTATTTCAGACACTTTTTTGTTTACAAGTTAAAACCAGTATTTTTTCCTAGAAAACTACTTAGAACCCCAAACATTATATATATATTTTTTAGCAAAGACTCTGGAGAATAAAATGACGGTCATTGCAATATTTTTTGTCACACGGTATTTGCGCAGCGGTCTTTAAAACGCCATTTTTTTTGGAGAAATTTTGAAAAATCACATTTCACTGCATTTAAAAAATACTAAACAGTAAAGTTAGCCCATTTTTTTTTTTTGTATATTGTGAAAGATGATGTCACGCCGAGCAAATAGATACCCAACATGTTACGGTTTAAAATTGCGCCCCCCCCCCCCCCCCCCGTGGGATGGCGACAAACTACGGTCAATAGAGATCTCAATAGGCGACGCTTTAAATTTATTTAACGGTTACCAGTTTAGAGTTAGAGTGTAGCTCTTTTTTTAATCATTGCCCACGCTCTGGCGATCGCGGCGATACCTCCCATGGGTGATTTGAACAGCGATTTCATTCGCGGCTCGACTTCCGTATACGTTTTTTTTTGTGCGCGAGCTAACGGTGACGGGGGGCGGCTAAAATGTTTTTTTTTTCAATTTTTTTTATTTATTTTTTTTTAACTTTATTACAGGTTTTTTTTTTTAAAAAAATCTGATCACTTTTATTGCTGTCACAAGCAATGTAAACATCCCTTGTGACACCAATATGTAGTGACAGGTACTCTTTATGGAGGAATCGAGGGTCTAAAAGACCCTAGATGCCTCCACTACACTTCCATGTATGCAAAACGCCGAAAACTGCGTTTTTGCATACAGCCGTTTTTCAAATCTGCCGCCTTTTGCAGCACAGTAACCCGAAAGTGACGTCATGGACGCCGCCTCCGTGTTACGTCATCGGAGACCCGATCTAAGCCGTTTCCAGCTTTGATCGGGACTCCATCCAGCTGGCGGACATGCCGGCTGGGTGCTTGGGGCTCCCGGTGGGACGGGAGCCCCGAGCAAAGTCACGGAAGCGGCGGAAGCCGCATCGGTCGTTACCAACGGAAAGCCGACCGTCGGCTGTAAACCACGGTACCAGGATGGTGCCTCTAGCTAGAGGCATCATCCCAGTATAACACCGCAAAGTTTCCCGACGTATATATACGTTAGTGTGCAGTAAGTGGTTAAAAAGAAAACTCCATTTCCCCTGACAGAAAAAAAAACGCTAATATAGAGCCTTTTTGTACAACGTTTAGAAGAGTTTTGCGTTTTTTTCTGCCAGAAAGCTCCAATCAGGAACGCAAACCAGAAGGGTTTTTTCTGCCTCTAAACGCTGAGCTCAAAATATGCCAATAATCGTCCTAATGTGCATGGACACATAGGAGAACATTGAGCTGCTTCTACAGGCAACACCCAAAACTCCTGCAGAAGCAGCGATTTTTAGGTCCAGTGTGCATGGAGCCTTAGGAAGTCCTATAGAACTCATTGTGGCCAAATATTGCAGCTTGCTATTGACAGGCTAGAATTCCTCCTTTAGACAGTTTGATAAATGAGGCCCGCTGTTGTACAGAGTAGGTGTATGGTCAGCTGTCTGTCTACATTCCAAATTTACCAAGCTCCTGTATTCCTCGTACAAAATAGCCTTTGACCTTTTTTCACAGGTTTGACCCATTACTCTTTTTATTGACCCCTGTGGACAGCCAGTGAGGTATTAGCTCACCCTCTGCCTCCTCCATGGCTCTGCCCACTGACTCTTTGGAAGACTGGCCCAAACCACACGACTATCAGTCCAACTAATCTATCAAGGTCACAGGGTGTTCCTGGGAAGGCCATCCATCCATCTATATATAGATAAATATTTCAGGAACACTTGTGTACACTCTATATCTCCAGACTTTCTTGTCAAGAAGTTTTCTAACATTCTAACATTCTTTGAACCCTTCTAGAGAGTGTTTAAGGCCCCATTTCACACAATCTAGCTGGTCGGGTCCGCCTGAAAAATGGACAGGCGGACCCGATCGGGCATCCTATTGTCCTCTATGGGGAGGCGGATGTCCGCTTACACCCACCTGCCAACTGATCCAAAAAGATTCATGGAAAACAGAAGTTTGGTGATATGTTCGCCATCTGTCCAGCGGGTCGGATCGGATGGGATCTGGTGAAATGGACAGGCGGTCCCTTTTCATCTGATCTCCCTATAGAGGAGAGTGGGACTCTGACAGGTCTGTCTCTGCACAGTGAGCAGAGACAGACCTGTTATCCGCCTGCTCAGTGGGGATCAGTGGAGCGATCCCTGTTGAGCAAGCCAAGTCTGTCAAAACAGATCTGCCCGTGTAAAAGGACCCTGGTGACCTAACACCAGACACCCTCCCTACTCCCCGGTTACCACTGTACTTACCTCCGGGGTTGCTGAGCTGTGAGCATCCCATAGCAGGTCCAGCAGTCTGAAGATTTGAAATCCCTGTTCTTCTCTGTACAGTGTTTTCGGAATGGACCAGATCAATTCACTGTGATGGAGCTGACCAACCAGAATTGTTCTGAACTGTCCTGGAAGTGCTAAACTCTCCAGACCACTGCACTGGCGGCAGGCGGGGGGGACATATGTAGTTCAACTTTACATTTTTTTCTGTAAAGGAGAGCTAACATTTTGAAGCCTAATTGCACTCATAATGGAAAAAAAAAATCAGCAAGGGACATAACTGACAGTTTGTAGGATGTGGCCCTTGTGCTGATGTCTCTTTTGTTACCTGAAATCCTCCTACATCAATTTCTTTTTTATTATAATTAAAAAACATGTTATACTCACCTGTTCAGTGTAACAGAATTTAACAGAGTGGCTCCCTTCCTCCTCTACTGGGGTCCCCTGCCAGCATTCTTGACTCCTCTTCTGTGTGTGCCATCATAGCAAGCTGCTTGCTGTAGGGGAGATGTGTGGGCACTCCAGTTTCCTCCCACACTCCAAAGACATGCTGATAGGTTAATTGGCTCCTGTGTAAAATGACCCTAGTATGTGTATGTATGAATGGGAGTTCGGAACCTTAGATTGTAAGCTCCTTAAGGACAAGGACTGATGTGAATGTACAATATATACTGTATGTAAAGCACTGCATAAATTGTTAGCGCTATATAACTACCTGTAATAGATTAATTAAAAAAAAAAAAAAAGGACACACACACACATATATATATATATATATATATATATATATATATATATATATATATATATATATATACACACACACACACACACTACAGTATATTACCAAAAGTATTGGGACACCTGCCTTTACACGCACATGAGCTTTAATGGCATCCCAGTCTTTGTCCGTTGGGTTCAGTATTGAGTTGGCCCAACCTTTGCAGCTATAACAGCTTCAACTCTTCTGGGAAGGCTGTCCACAAGGTTTAGGAATGTGTCTATGGGAATTTTTGACCATTCTTTCAGAAGCGCATTTGTAAGGTCAGGCACTGATTTTGGACGAGAAGGCCTGGCTCACAATCTGCGCTCTAATTCATCTCAAAGGTGTTCTATCGGGTTGAGGTCAGGACTCTGTGCAGGCCAGTCAAGTTCCTCCACCCCAAACTCTCTCATCCATGTCTTTATGGACCTTGTTTATGCACTGGTGCAGAGTCATGTTGGAACAGGAAGGGGCCATCCCCAAACTGTTCCCACAAAGTTGTGAGCATGAAATTGTTTGAAATGTCTTAGTATGCTGGCACCTTAAGAGTTCCCTTCACTGAAACTAAGGGGCCAAGCCCAACCCCTGAAAAACAACCCCACATCATATTCCCCCCTCCACCAAATGATTTGGACCAGTGCACAAAACAAGGTCTATAAAGACATGGAAGAGCGAGTTTGGGGTGGAGGAACTTGACTAATCTGCACAGAGTCCTGACCTCAACACAATAGAACACCTTTGGGATGAATTAGAACGGAGACTGTAAGCCAGGCCTTCTTGTCTAACATCAGTGCCTGACATCCCACATGCGCATCTGGAAGAAGAGTCAAACATTCCCATAGACACACTCCTAAACTTTGTGGAGAGCTTTCCCAGAAGAGCTGAAGCTGTTATAACTGCAAAGGGTGGACCAACTCAATATTGAACCCTACGAACTAAGACGGGGATGCCATTCAAGTTCATGTGCGTGTAAAAGCAGGCGTCCCAATACTTTTTATTAGGGATCGACCGATTATCGGCAACACCGATATATTGGGGGCCGATGTGCACTTTCCCCGATATATCGTAATCGGCCTTTTGATTTACCGACATTGCTGATATTTCGGGAAAGTGCTTGTACCAGGGTGATGCCTGCAGCTAGAGGCATCACCCTGGCACTGGCGTCCATAGCTGACAGTCGGCTGTCTTGTAATGACAAACGATGCAGCTGAGAAGCCGCTTGGCAGTCATTACAAGGAGCGGGAGGGGATGTCCCCCCCTCCCGCCGCCTTCCGCGACTCGCCCAGGTCCCCCGTGCCACCGGGAGACCCGGGCATCCTACCTGTACAGCCGCTGAAGAGAAGACGCGATCAAAGCCGCATTCAGCTCTGATCGGGTCTATGTGTAAAAACCCGGAAGGGATGTCATCACTTCCGGGTACTTGGCTCCGAATTAAAAAAAATTACAGTCATAGCCAACGGTCGTCTGTCTTGTAATGACAACCGATAAGCCTTTCGACTGTCATTACAAGGAGCGGAAAGGGACGCCCCCCTCCTGCCGCCTTCCGCGGCTCGCCCGGGTCTCCTGTCCCACCGGGAGACCCGGCATCCTACCTCCACCGCCGCCGAAGACCCGATCAAAGCCGCATTGGGCTCTGATTGGGTCTCCATGTAAAAAACCCGAAAGTGATGTCATGACATCACTTCCGGGTACTAATTAAAATCACTTCCGGGTACAAATTAAAAAACTGACTGCATTCAAAACAGCCAAACTTGGCGTTTTGAATGCTTTTCAGTGCCGAAGAGGGCTTTGGGGTCTTTTAGACCCCCAGATCCCTCCACAACAGTACCTTTGGGGAAAAAAAAAACATTTTTTTTTTACATGTCCAAAAATATCGGCTGATATCAGCCGATACCGATATCCGATGACCAAAACATCGTTATCGGCATTAAAAAAACGATATCGGTCAACCACTACTTTTTATAATATAGTATATTGTACTATTAGTATAATATAATATATAATAATATAAATATATTTTTTTATATAGCTATTCTTACACTTTAAGTTTTTTTTTCACTTTTATAATGCAAAGGAAACCCTATCGGCTGTTCCATAATTGTCACACCATCACTCTTGGGCTCATTAAATAAAGATGACATATCAATGACATGAAAAAGTCCACGTGCTGAGACTGGGGAGCAGAGAAGGTGGCAGCACTCGGGGGGGAGGCTGGAGTGACGCCACATACTCATGTAAGGAATGATATGAGGATCTGTGTGCAGGAAGTATGGCATTTTTCCAACGACGTCCGCCCCCTGCCCTGAGGAAACACAGGGAGACATGACAAAGTCACGCTCACATGCTGAACTTCCAGTACTCATCCATCTCTATGAGACCGATATAACGTGTAACTGCACCCTCCCCACAGTCATGTATATTGGGGGCGACTGCACTAAATCTGCAATCCTGTCCTTGTACCGGCTTCTGATTCAGATTTGTGTGATTCTTCAGGAGACAAAATAGAACAAGATAAGTTACAGACACATATGCCAATTACTGCAGCAGAACAATATTATCAAGATAAGATAACACATTTATCTAATTAATTATCATTTTAGAGTCTTCATTTGATCAAATCTTGAGAAGTTATTCTTTATTTCTTTATATGTTTTAACACATGTATATACAAGGCCCACTGACTTCATTCAAAAGGAATGGGCTGCCAAAACGCACCCTAAAGTGCCTAAAAACGCACATGACCTAATGAAACTCAACACACTACATGCATTGTGGAGTGCTACAACTTTCAGAACGGGGGCCACATCGTATATTTTACAATTATTTGCAAAGAAAAGAAAAAAAGTTTTACAAATGAATAAAATGTAAATGAATGAATACGTTTTAGCTGGATTTCCTTTGTTAACAGCAAGCTATGACTGAATAGAAGAGAAATTAGTAAAAGCAAAGCAAAGTTCCCCTTTACATCAGCATTCCTATCAGAGTCCTTCTTTACATCAGTGTCCCTATCAGAGGCCCCTTTACATCAGTGTCCCTATCAGAGTCCCCCCTCACATCAGTGTCCCTATCAGAGTCCCCCCTTACATCAGTGTCCCCATCAGAGTCCCTCCTTATATCAGTGTCCCCATCAGAATTCCTCCTTACATCAGTGTCCCATCAGAGTCCCTCCTTGCATCAGTGTCCCCATCAAAGTCCCTCCTTACATCAGTGTCCCTATCAGAATTCCTCCTTACATCAGTGACCCCATCAGAGTCCCTCATTACATCAGTGTCCCCATCAAAGTCCCCTATTACATTAGTGTCCCCATCAAAGTCCCTCATTACATCAGTGTCCCCATCAGAATTCCTCCTTACATCAGTGTCCCCTTTAGAGTCCTTCCTTACATCAGTGTCCCCATCAGATTTCCTCCTTACATCAGTGTCCTCATCAGAGTCCCTCCTTACATCAGTGCCCCCATCAGAGTTCCCCTTATATATGTGTCCCAATCAGGGTCCCTCCTTGTATCAATGTCCCCATAAGAGTCTCTCTTATATTAGTGTCCCCATCAAAGTCTCTCAATACAGCAGTGTACAATCAGAGCCCCTCCTTACATCAGTGCCCCCAGCAGGGTCCCCCCCTACATCAGTATCTCCATTATAATCCCCCTTTACATCAGTGTCCTCATCAGACCCCCCCCCCCCCTTTTTGATCAGTGTCCCTATAATAGTCCCTCCTCACATCAATGTCCCCAGCAGAGTCCCTCTTCACATCAGTGTTCCCATCATAATCCTGCCTTACATTGGTGCCCCCGTCAGAGTCAAAAAAAGCAAAGTTCCCCCTTTACATCATTTTCCTAACCAGAGCCCCTTATTACATCAGTGTCTCCCTCAGAGTCCCTCTTTACATTATGGCGCTTTTCCACTGCATGGAACCGAACGGTTCAGCTTGCTTTGTGCTTTTCCACTGCTGGTATCGTATGGTACGGTGTAGGAATCGTTCGTTACGTTACGGTACGGTACGGCAGCGCTTTTCCACTACATGGAACCGAACGGTAGGGCTCGCTTAAACAGTACCACCTCAGTTGTGGTTCCAGGAGGGCCGCACCGATACCGTATCCCACAATCCTTTGCATGCAGCCTTGACTGTTTGTCACTGCTAGCCACTGATGGGTCAGAGAATCGTTGTTATCCCACCCACTTACTTAAGTATTACTTTAGTGGAAAAGCAAACCATACCAAAAGCAAACTGTTCCAACACCGTACCATGCGGTACCATGCAGTGGAAAACCAAACCGGGCCAAGCAGGGCCAAGTGGAGCCGAGCCAGTATTTGCAGTGGAAAAGTGCCATTAGTGTCCCCATTATAGTCCCTTCCTACTTTATTGTTCGCTTTATAGTCCCTTCTTACATCAGTGTTCTCATTATAATCCCTCCTTACATCAATGTCCCCATTATAATCCGTCCCTACATCAATGTCCCCATTATAGTCCCTCTCTACATCAACGTCCCCATTATAGTCCTTCCTTACATCAGTGTCCCCATTACAGTCCCTCCTTACATTAATGTCCCCATTATAATTCCTCCCTACATCAATGTCCTCATTATAGTCCCTCCTTACATCAATGTCCCCATTATAGTCCCTCCCTACATCAGTGTCCCCATTATAGTCCCTCCTTACATCAGTGTCCCCATTATACTGTAGTCCCTCCTTACATCAATGTTCTCATTATAGTCCCTCCCTACATCAATGTTCCCATTATAGTCCCTCCCTACATCAATGTCCCCATTATAGTCCTTCCTTACATCAATGTCCCTATTATAATTCCTCCTTACATAAGTTTTCCCATTATAGTCCCTCCTTACATCAGTGTCCCCATTATAGTCCCTTCTTACATCAGTGTCCCCATTATAGTTACTCCCTACATCAATGTCCCCATTATAGTCCTTCCTTACATCAGTGTCCCCCATTATAGTTCCTCCTTACATCAGTGTCCCCATTATAGTCCCTCCCTACACCAATGTCCCCATTATAGTCCCTCCTTACATCAGTGTCCCTATTATAGTCCCTCCTTACATCAGTGTCCCCATTATAGTTCCTCCTTACATCAGTTTCCCCGGTATAGTCCCCCCTTACAACAGTGTCCCCATTATTGTCCCCCCTTACATCAGGGTCCCCATTATAGTCCCTCCTTACATCATTGTTCCCATTATAGTCCCTCCTTACATTAATGTCCCAATTATAGTCCATCCTTACATCAGTGTCCACTCCCCATTATAGTCCCTCCTTACATCAGTGTCCCATTTATAGTTCCACCTTACATCAGTGTCCCCATTATAGTCCCTCCTTACATTAATGTCCCCATTATAGTCCATCCTTACATCAGTGTCCACTCCCCATTATAGTGCCCCCTTACATCAGTGTCCCCATTATAGTCCCTCCTTACATCACTGTCCCCATTATAATCCCTCCTTACATCACTGTCCCCATTATAATCCCTCCTTACATCTGGGTCCCCATATGTTGGTGGGGTTGCAGGGACAGTGCACATCACCAGCTTCATGCTGGGTAAAATCTTGTAGCAGGCTGAAGGCAATGGCTATAGGTAATAGTTTGGGGTCACCTGGGTGCAATTCAATATGAATAACACTACAGATCAGCGGTGCATTATCTGTGCGCTTCCATGTGGCGCGGTAACATGCGTGGTAATGTGTTATCACAACGCAGACGTGTTAACCACCCCTGACCTATTTCTGTTTACTGCAAAAATTAGACACAGAAATTTTGGACGTTGGTCTTAATGACAGATTTGTTGAATTGGAATGCTCAGAAGACGGAGAGAAATCCTGTATACATAGAAATAAATAAAGTACAGGCACCCGCCAAATTGTTGGCATGCCGAAGGCTGGCACACTGCACCAGAAAATTGCCCAAGTGAGAAGAATGTATGAAATGGAGAGTTCAGACATCGAGAGGAATGTTAACTGAATAGTCAACCAATGTGCAACTGACAGAGCATGTCACAGCTTGTATGGAGAGAGGAGATAAGAGCTCCAAGCCGTAGGGATCGTCCACATATGAATTTTTACTTGCCACAGTAAAAGGGTCTATTAAGAGGTGACACAACAAATGTGTTTCGGGGGTCATCCACAAATCCCTCTTTAACAGGGCTTGGATTTATTGTGTAAGAGCAATCTGGACAGTTGGGTTAATCCTGGATTTTATTTCTTTATAGGGTGTAATATAATGCTCTCTCAGTAAACTTATCTGGCAGCAAGAGTGGCATTAATAACAAGGCATATGCCCAGATCAGATGTGACTTCACAAGCCAACAGCCTAACGCCAGCCAAAACTTTCTAAGTATTGGATAGAGTGGGGAAGGGTTAGAAGCTCTGGCAGTGCCTTCTATTTCCATGTCCCTGTAGTGCAGATTTTCCCTCACTTCCTGTCCTGCTGACCTTTTAGGAAAATAAGAATTTCTTCAACAGTGACACAGAGAACCGGAATCATTAAAAGAGAAGTACGGCCAAAAGTTTTTTTGGCCTTACTCCCCTTGTGGGTCTCAGGAGTGCACTTACTTTTGCTCTTCAATGACCCAGAGGCAGCTTATAGCAGGCTATTGCCAGCAGTCAACTGATGTGGCGGAGCAGCTCCAGGCTCTGGAAGGATCCCGACAATATTGTTGGGATCCACCCAGCCGCTTGATTGACAGCTGGCTCTGGGTCTCAATGTGCAGCTGAGAGCCAAAGCCAGCTGCACCCGTCCCCTTCACCAGCCCAGCACTCCAATGAGCGCTGGAGGGGGAGAAAGGAGAGGGGTGACTGACAGTCACTGCTCTCCACTCGGAGAAGACTGAGAACTTAGCGACCAGCGGTCATATGATCAGTCAGTTGTCTCTGCTGGATTCTTCGGCACATCTGCGTACATGCAGCTTTTTTAAATAGAGACACACCAAAGAGAGGGACTGGACCAACCATAAGGGGGCTTGTGTACACTTCCATGTTGCCATATAATGTGATAAGTCAGCATTTCGTTATGCATAATACTAGTAAGGGTTACGGATAGGTCCACTATAATTGAAACATCTTCTTACACCAAACTGCTACAACCTGAAAAGGAGCTTGGACATTACCCAGCAGGCGCTGGCAGGGGTCAGCATAGAGGAGGGAGGAATAGAGGAGACGCAAGCAGCAGAGGTACGCAGCTGGGTGACTGTTAGGAATGTTAGGGGGAGGAGAGTCAGGGAGGCCAGTCCTGAGTTGGTAGACCCTAACATGTTTGCTGAGTTGCAGGTTGAGGGGGATATCAACTCAGGGGTGGCAGAGCTGGAGCATGCGCCCTCCCCCAGCTGCCAGGGGAGGGACGGCTCCAAGAAGAAGGGGGGCCGTAACGCAGGAAAGGTTAGACAGGTTGTGGTAGTTGGGGACTCAATTATCAAGAGGACAGAGAGGGAAATCTGTAAAAAAGATCTCGTGAACCGAACAGTTTGTTGTTTACCGGGCGCCCGAGTTCGGCACATCGCAGATCTGGCAGACAGATTGTTGGGCGGGGCTGGGGATGACCCAGCGGTCATGGTGCATGTGGGCACTAATGACAAAGTTAAAGGTAGGTGGAGGATCCTTAAGAACGATTTCAGGGACTTAGGTAATAGATTGAGGAAAAGGACCTCCAAGGTGGTTTTCTCTGAAATACTGCCGGTACCTCGAGCCACACAGGAGAGGCAGAAGGAGCTTAGGGAAGTTAACAAGTGGCTGAGGAATTGGTGTAGGAAGGAGGGGTTTGGGTTCCTGGAGAACTGGGCTGACTTCTCAGTCGGCTACCGGCTCTTTAGTAAGGATGGGCTGCACCTTAATGGGGACGGTACAGCTCTTTTGGGGAGAAAGATGGCCACCGAGTTGGAGGGGCTTTTAAACTAGGAGACGGGGGGGAGGGCTCAGAAGTAGAATCAGTCAGGAGGGAGCAGAGGACTGAAGGCAGTTGTAGGGTCAACAGCGACAGTAGGTCAACAACATCAATTGGCGGGTCTGTGCGGGAGAACAGCAGACCAAACAGAAATAAACAAAACCGCCAATCACGTTTAACTTCCGTAAAACTAAGAGGGGTATATGCTAATGCCAGGAGCCTAGCTAATAAGATGGATGGGTTGGAAATGTTAGTACATGAGGAAGACATAGACCTTGTGGGAATAGCGGAGACTTGGTTCGACCCCTCACATGACTGGCTGGCCAATATCCAAGGGTATTCGGTGTACCGGAAGGACAGGGTTGGTAAAAGAGGGGGAGGGGTATGTCTCTATGTCAAGAACAATATAAAGGTGCTAGAAAGGAGTGACATTACGGATGGGATGAGCATGGATTTAGAATCTGTGTGGGTTGAACTCGATAGGGAAGAAGATAAGGGAAAAGTAGTTGTGGGGGTTTGCTATAGGCCACCTAACCAAGGGGAGGAGGTAGAGCTGGAATTTTTAGCACTAATAGGTAAAGCGGCAAAACTAGGATCAGTCATCATATTGGGGGACTTCAATTATCCCGACATTGACTGGGAAGAGGGGACTGCACACTCGCATAAGGCCCGGCTATTCACGGAAACCTTACAGGATAACTACATGTCGCAGTTGGTGGATTCCCCTACTAGAGAGAATGCTATCCTGGATCTATTGATCACTAATGACCCAGACATAATCTCGGAGGTAGGAGTCCAGGACAACCTGGGCTCTAGCGATCACAGGATGATCACATTTAGTATAAATAACAATATAAAAAGGCAAGTGGGGAACATAAGAACCCTAAACTTCAGAAGGGCAGACTTTCCAAAATTGTACTCATTGATGGAAAGGGTAAACTGGGACCAAACCCTGGGATCACTGACCACAGAGGAAAAATGGGAATGCTTTAGAACAATATTAAGCAAAGGCATCTTGCAGTGCATTCCTATGGGGAATAAATTTAGAAGAGACAAAGCCAAACCTGGCTGGCTAAACCGTAGCGTTAAAAAACTTATTAGGGGAAAAAAATTGGCCTTCAAGAAATATAAATCAGAGGGCACAGTATCGGCCTTCCAGCAATACAAGGAGGAAAATAAGAAGTGTAAACACGAAATCAAGATGGCTAAAATCAACTTTGAGAGACAAATAGCGGAGGATAGTAAAAAAAACCCAAAGAAATTCTTTAAATATATCAACAGCAAAAAAACTAGGGCAGTGCATATTGCACACATAATTAACGATGATGGGAGGATGGTTACAGAGGACACTGAAAAAGCAACCGTGCTGAATTCTTTTTTCTCGTCAGTTTTTACGCAGGAAAAGGAAGGGTACACTGACCATGACTGTATGGTTAGTAGTAATACACAGGACTTGCCACTATGGCTAACAGAGGGGGAAATCAGGGAAAGACTGGATAAACTTAACACAAACAAATCACCAGGCCCGGATGGCGTACATCCGAGAGTGCTCAAGGAACTCAGTATGGTTATATCTAGACCACTGTTCCTGATCTTTGCTGACAGTATTAGGACAGGAGATGTACCAGGGGATTGGAGGAAGGCTAACGTGATTCCGATATTCAAAAAGGGCCAGAGACATATCCCGGGAAATTATAGGCCTGTCAGTCTGACATCAATAATATGTAAACTTTTGGAGGGGATGATAAGGGACTATATCGTAGAGTATGCTAAAGACAACAACATCATCAGTAGTAACCAGCACGGGTTTACAAATGGGCGTTCTTGTCAAACCAATCTCTTAGCATTCTACGAGGAAGTGAGCTGTGAGCTAGATAGGGGGAGACCAGTGGATGTGGTGTACTTGGATTTCGCTAAGGCGTTTGATACAGTTCCCCACAAGCGCTTAATTTATAAAATAAGGTCTGCAGGTATCGACAGCAGGGTTTGCTCTTGGATACGGAATTGGCTAAAAGGCCGTGTCCAAAGGGTAGTAATAAACAGCGCATACTCAGACTGGTCTGAGGTAGTAAGCGGGGTGCCCCAGGGCTCAGTCCTGGGACCAACCTTGTTCAATTTATTCATAAACAGCATTGAGGAAGGGATCAGTAGTTCGTTATCAGTTTTTGCAGATGACACAAAATTGGCCAGGGCAATAACTGCACAGCATGAAGCAGATATCCTACAGAATGACCTGGACAAAATTACGGAGTGGGCAACGACATGGCAAATGAGGTTTAATGTGGAGAAGTGTAAGGTTTTGCACTTGGGGACCAAAAACATAAAAACACAATACACGTTAGGAGGGGAACCCTTGGGGGAATCAAAAATGGAGAAAGATTTGGGAGTCTTAGTTGATGATAGATTAGGCAACAGCATGCAATGCCAAGCGGCAGCTTCCAAAGCCAACAGAATATTAGCATGCATAAAGAAAGGGATGTATTCCAGAGATAAGACTATAATCCTTCCACTTTATAAAACTCTGGTCCGACCGCATCTGGAGTATTCTGTCCAGTTCTGGTCGCCAGTCCTCAGGAGGGATGTGTTGGAGCTGGAGAAAGTCCAGAGAAGGGCAACTAAACTGATTAGGGGGTTGGAGGACCTTACCTATGAAGAGCGGCTGCAATCGCTCGATTTATTTTCCCTGGAGAAAAGACGTCTGAGAGGGGACATGATAGCAATTTATAAATATCTTAATGGGGATCTCAGCTTAGAAGAAAAGCTGTTCATTCGAAGGAATTACATGAGGACTCGAGGACATACAATGCGATTAGAGGAGAAGCGTTTTAACCTCAGGCAACGTGGGGGGTTCTTTACTGTTAGGGCTACAAGATTGTGGAATTGTCTACCACAAGAGGTGGTTTCTGCGGGTAGTATGGTGACTTTCAAAAGACTCTTAGACTTACATCTCAAGGATCAGGAGATTGAGGGCTATGTTAGATGATTACAGTCACACACACCTACACAGGTTGAACTGGATGGACTATTGTCTTTATTCAACCTCGCCTACTATGTAACTATGTAACTATGTAACTATGCTTCTGAGAAAATCCAACAAAAATGGAAACTGAAGCACCACACCACTGCTAAGAGGTCCAAATACAACTGTCTTCCAATAAACGCCATAGGGACAATCAAAAAAGTACCCAATGCATTTCGGAGGTCCAAAAATGCCATCTTCAGCGCTAGAAAAAAAAAGGTTGTATCTGATTCTAATAAAGGGGGCGTTATTGGACTTGAAATGTGCTGGCTAATTTTTGGATTGTCCATCTGACTTTTATTGGAATACAGTTGTATCTGGACCTCTTAGCAGTGGTTTGACGCCTCAATTTCTGATTTTGTTACATTACACTACATGCCAAGGAGACCATGGGGATCTACTAGTGCAGTGGTCTCCAATATGCGGCCCTTTTCTTGCCTTTGAGGGATTAATCCTTCCACTGACACCAACAATCAGGCACTATTCCTCCCATTGACACTGATGATGGGGCACTATTCCTCCCACTGATACCAATGATAGGGCACTATTCCTTCCACTGATACCAGCAGTGTGGCACCATTCTTTCCACTGGCACCAATTATAGGGCACTGTTCCTCCCAATGACACCAATGATGGGGCACTATTCCTCCCACTGACACTGATGATGGGGCACTATTCCTCCCACTGATACCAATGATAGGGCACTATTCCTTCCACTGATACCAGCAGTGTGGCACCATTCTTTCCACTGGCACCAATTATAGGGCACTGTTCCTCCCAATGACACCAATGATGGGGCACTATTCCTCCCACTGACACTGATGATGGGGCACTATTCCTCCCACTGATACCAATGATGGGGCACTATTCCTCCCACTGACACCAGCAGTGTGGCACCATTCTTTGCACTGGCACCAATTATAGGGCACTATTCCTCCCAATGACACCATTGATGGGGCACTATTTCTCCCTCTGACACCAATGATGAAGCACTACTCCTCCCACGGACACCAACATCGAGAAACTATTTCTCCCTAATGCATTGTTTACTCCCACTGGCCACAGTCTAACACCCTAAAGTCTGAAGAACAGTAAATTGGCCCTTTGTTTAGAAAGTTAGGTGACCCCTGCTCTATGGTGTAGAAGCAGCCTGTCCAGGAACCAGATCATTTTCATCAGCATTAATAATTTAACTTTATGGATTAAAGCCTTTGGATTCCAACCTAAGCCTTTAGCCTTATGGATTCCGACCATATTTTTCCACTTTCCTCAACTGTCGGAGAAAATCAGACCCTGTGCAGCCACACAGGTGAATTGGGGAATTAGGAGGCAATGATCTGTATTAAGTCCCGAGCCCCAGTTGAGTTTAGGTCGGTCTGATTGAAGACATTAATGTCTTGAGAAGAGTGGTAGAGAGGTACACTATATTACCAAAAGTATTGGGACGCCTCCCTTTACAAGCACAAGAACTTAATGGAATCCCAGTCTTAGTCCATAAAGTTCAATATTGAGTTGGCCCACCCTTTGCAGCTATAACAGCTTTAACTCTTCAGGGAAGGCTGTCCACAAGGTTTAGAAGTGTGTTTACCGAAATGATGGACGAGAAGCCCTGGCTTGCAGTCTCCGCTCTAATTCATCCTAAAGGTGTTCTATTGGGTTGAGGTCAGGACTTTTTGCAGGCCAGTCAAGTTCCTCCACCCCAAACTCACTCATCCATGTCTTTATGGACTTTTTTTGTGCACTGCTCCAAATCATTTGGTGGAGGGGGGATTTTGGCGTGGGGGTTTTTTTTTTCAGTGAAGGGAACTCTTAAGGTGTCAGCAAGACCTTTCGGACAATTTCATGCTCCCAACTTTGTGGGAACAGTTTGGGGTTGGCCCCTTCCTGTTCCAACATGACTGTGCACCAGTATGCAAAGCAAGGTCCATAAAGACATTGATGAGTGAATTTGGGGTGGAGGAACCTGACTGGCCTGCACCTCAACCCGATAGAACACCTTTGGGATGAATTAGAGCAGAGACTGCGAGCCAGGCCAAAGAGAACCGGATACTTTCTCGTACAAGTACATGGTACAGCAGGCATATATCGGGAATATAAAATGCTGGGGTAACAAACACTTTAATGCTTACCAAATGCTTGACATTAAGGCCGTGTAAATGGAAACTTGAGGGCCATTCTTCTAAGAAGGTGATATTGTACAGTATATAAGGATCTTATTTATAGCTATAGTCAGTATGTGCAGATTGATGACATCCTACACCACATGGAAACTTGCCAGCGAGGGTCACTCGGATCAAAGTACATACTTTTTGTTTGTATTTCCAAACTGCCAGCACTAAATACATAGACATGTGCACACACGTCTTACTGGACCAAATTTCAAGATCTGCACAATTAAAAAGGACATTGCCTTCTGCAGGAGGAGAGAACGTTCCTTCTTATATGTTCATACTTACTAACTTTCTAAGATGAGAAAGAGAGACCCTACAGTACAAAACGTGTAGGCAAAGGACATACCCCCAGTTCTGCTGACCATGAAAAATTAATTCGCTAAAAATGATTGGTTAAAGCTGAACTCCAGGTAAATATAAAAGCCACAATTTATTGCAGCTCTGTATTCTGTAATACATTATGATTTTTTTTTTCTAAGTGTAAGCACCTGAAAATAACTTGGTATCAGTCTTTTGCAGTCTACTGTTTCTCAACCTGGGTGCCATCCAGGTGACATGAGCAGGGGACCCAGTTTGCTTAGGATCAGGGAGGTCCTCATACAGTATATAGGGGGCTCTAACATCATGGGAACCTCTGATGTGAAGGGTGGAATCTTACATTATGGGAGAACCTCTAACATTATGGGGGAACTCTGATGTGTGATGGGGGGATTTCAGATATAGGTGGCCTCTGATGTATAGGGGTTCTGATTAGGGATCGACCAATTATCGGCAAAGCCTATATATCGAGGGCCGACCTGCACTTTCCCCCGATATTTCGGAATCGGCCCCTGAGGTTACCGATATTGCCGATATTTCGGGAAAGTGCTGTACTGGAGTGATTCCTGCAGCTAGAGGCATAACCCCGGTACCGGGTCCATAGCCGACGGTCGGCTGTCTTGTAATGACAACCGATGTGGCTGAGAAGCCGCTCGACTGTCATTACAAGGAGTGGGAGGGGACGCCCCCCTCCTGCCGCCTTCCGTGGCTCGCCCAGGTCTCCCGTCCCACTGGGAGACCCAGGCATCCTACCTGCACGGCTGCCTAAGACCCGATCAAAGCCACATTTGGATCTGATCGGGTCTCCATGTAAAATCCTGGAAGTGATGTCATGACTCGGCACCAAATTTGGCTGTTTTGAATGCTTTTAAGTGCAGAGAAGGGGTTAGGGGGTCTTTTAGACCTCCAGATCCCTCCACAAGAGTACCTGTGTAAAAAATTAAAAAAATTTAAAATTTAAAAAAGCGATATCGGTCGATCACTAGTTCTGATGTCATGGGACATATGAAATAAAGGAAGGAATCTGATGTGATGGGGGAACCTCTGACATGATAGGGGACCTTTAATGTGATGGAGGGGGGCTCTCATATACACTATAGGTGGCCTCTAGAGAGGGCTCTGATGTCCTGGGGGTTTCTGTTATCAAGGGGGGGGGGGGTCTAGTGTGGTGGGGGGACCTCTGATGTGGTGGGGAACTTCTGATGAGAAGGGAGACCTCTGATGTGATTGGGGCACTTCTGATGAGTAGGTGGGCTTTTGTCAAGTTAATTCCATCATGGCAGTTGTGTGCATCATCCTAGGTTCAGGTTTCCCATTGATAAGTAAATTTTTTTTTTTTTTTTTTACATTTTAGACTGAGGTGCCTTGAGATTTTGTTTTGCATAGTTTTAAAACATGCCACAACTAAAAAAGGGTTGAGAAACACTGGTCGGCTGTGAAGCTGAGCTCAAAGAGGGCAAGCGAGAAACAGCACAAGGAGTCAACCAGGTGTGCTGCAGTGCAGGGAGCATGCTGATAGGAGGTGACAGCGGAGTGACAGAGAGATGAGCCCATCATTTTGCTGCTTATCGTTTTTATAGACCGGTAACAGAGTGGGGGTAGGGAGTGGACCTGTGAGTGAAAGTGAAACTGCAGCTATGTATATTATGTTCATTCACCAGCAAACAAGTGACCACTCATCAGCTCCTACAGTGCCATTCTATCACTGGCTGAATCAGTGAGGTGTCACTCTAATGTTGTTCCCTCACTGGTAAATGATTCTGCAGTGGTTCTCAGCAATGCCATGGAAGCAAGGGAGCGCTCTCTTTAGCACTGTTGTTGGTGGGTTGTTGCCAGGGGAAGGATTGCTGATGTGGCATGGTTATTAGTAGGGATCTGCCTTGGTTTGGTCCAAACCAATGTTCAGCCAAACTTGGAACGCAGCTGTCAGTGCCGGGCCAAGGAACCCAAAGGGGCAAAGGTGTTTGTGACATCATTGACCTTATATAGCCACATGGTCAATGACATTGACCCAATATGGCCATGTGACCTAATCAGGAGAATGATGTCACAAGCATCCCTGGCCCTTAGTGCATTTGAAGCTGCATGGAAGGAATCCCCCATCTGCAGCTGACTGGCTCAGCACAATCAGCTGCCTTTCCAGAAACTGAAACAAAAGTAACCAACTGGACCTGATATGTGCACTAGACTGAAGGCATTTGCAACAATGTATGCATGTATCATCTTACATACTTCAGAATAACAATATTCCACTAAAATGTAGCAAAAAGCAAAGGATCCACACAACAGTGCTTCTAATGCCCAGTACACACGATCCGAAAATCGGACGACTCTCCGTCCGTTTTTGTTTGGTTGCTAGGAAATCTCAATTATATTCGCAAATGGGAGAGGTTACTTACCATACGAATTTTCTCGGATGATGATTCAAAAGCTTCTGGTATGCGTAACCACGCTGTAGCGTGTGAGGGGAAATGATGTCTGCTGCTCATGCGCTGTCTTTGCTCACCATTTTTTTCGGACGAACAACATACTGATAATACGATTATCGTACGATGTGTTATAATACGATAAAATTTTTTATGCTTGCACGACTGGATAATATCGGGCGAACTGTCGTGATCGCCTCTCGTAAGCTGTGTACTAACGATCAGATTATCGTCCGATCCTTTCACAAGCGTTATTTTTCGTCCGATTTTCGGATCGTGTGTACGGGCCATAAGAGTCGGTTCACACTGAGGCGACACGACTCCTTACCAGTTCGGGGGCGACTTGTGCATTACCATGCACCACGACTTCAGAGCGACTTGCAGGGACTTCACATAATGGAAGTCGCTCCGAGGTCGCCCCGAAATAGTACAGGACCCTTTTTCTAAGTCGGAGCGACTTGCGTCGCTCCTATTAGAACGGGTCCTGTAGCGGTCAATGGACTGCGAGGGAGCGCGACTTGTCAGGCTGACAAGTCGCCTGACAAGTCGCGCTAGTGTGGACCGGCTCTAAAGCCCCCATTCACACTTTTTTAATTGCATGTTATTGTGCATTTCCCTACATCAAGAACTCCGTTCTTTTCTACTCTGGCTGAGCAGTCATCAGACATTTTTGGCCCCCTTACACATCTTTAGGCCTGATCCCCCCCCCCCCCCCTGCGTTTATTTTAACACTCTTACAACTTAATATATGAAAATGAATCCAATCTAGCAAAGAGACAGCTCCATATATTCAGCAACGAGCCCAATACAGCAAAGATACATCCCAATCAAGCAAAGAGAGAGTCCCATATACAGTATATGCAGCAAAGAAATGTAAACAATCAAAAAATTGGCGCTAATTCATAAATCATAAATGATGTGAAAGCAATAAAGTGTATATCGTGCACAAAATAACAAGCATGCACAAAAGGCTAAAATAGCATGTAGAAATGGAAAAATCTCTGATGTCAAAAAACAAAATAGTGGCATACAATAATTGTAGAAATGAATAGTAAATGCACAAATCAAATAATGTCCAATAAATTGTGAGGAAGTGCACAAAAAGATATATCTGCAAAAAAAGTGACTGAAGTGATGAAGTCCACAAATCAAACAGTGATAAATGTGATTTCAAACAGTGTTGCTGGAAGATTAAAGCCCCGTACACACGTACCGATGGTCGGCTTACAAATGTTCCTCTTTTCTCCCCGGGATGTCGGTGTCTGCTGAAAAGTGCAAAGACAGCACAAGGACAGCACAAGAATTTTGTCCGCCGACTGCAGAAGTGATGTCATGTAATGGTTAACTTTCCCTGTGTTTTCTATTTTCTGAGCATGCCCAGTCTTGCAAATCTGCGGTCTGTCGGCCGAATTGTGTACTGACAGGCGAACAATCGTCCGTTCTGGTGTCGGCATACAAATATTTTCATGTTTGCACGAAAGACTTTTGTCCGCGGATTGTGCGCAGACATCTGTCGGAGGCACCATACTAACACGCGTACAATCGGCAGATCCTTCGTCCACCGACGTTTGTATGCCGACGATCGGTACGTGTGTACGGGCCTTAAGAGTCCATTCACATTAGCGCGTCTTGTCAGGCGACTTGTCAGCCTGACAAGTCGCGGTATGTCGCGGCCCATTGATTAGCACAGGACCCGTTCTAATAGGAGCGACTCAAGGCGCTCAGACTTAGAAAAAGGGTCCTGTACTACTTTGGGGCAACCTCGGAGCGACTTGCATAGACTTCCATTATGTCGCGGTGCACGCTACTTCACAGGTCGCCCCCCAAAGTCGTGTCGCGCTAGTCTAAATGGGCTCTAAATGTGTCACTCCAGTGGATTAAAGTAAATGTGTGCAATGGCCGCTCACCTCAATGCACACTCAAATGAGCGTGTTACAAACTCCTTGGGTATAGCCCGGACCTCTTGTGGTGTGGGATGGATGGCGAAATACGGTATGAAGTGTCAATGCATAACATCCGCCTTCGTGGAACGCATTTCCGGTTACGTGGAGCTCCTCGCGTCCCGGAAGTGTGCCATCGCTACAGCATTATAGTGCTTTCATACTGCCTTCTTATTATTATTGTTTTAATGTGAGTATATTTTCAATAAAAATTTGGATATTGTATCAACGGTACTACACTATACGAGCCCTTCTTTCCCCATATGTATAATTGGAGCATCCCCGGTCCCTGAGAGGTTGGGCTATACAGAGAAATAGGACCCTGGCAGGCTATACCTTCCATCCATAGGGACATCACCCAGACTGACCAGACCACCCAGAGGGACTGAGGGCTTGGATCTGAGGGGCAGAGCAGCCTATTACCACCCACAGGCTTGTAACCCCTGTAGGGGTAGTTACCTCTGGTAAGTGTGGTCCTGGGAGTGAGGGGAGCACCGGTTGACCACCATACCAACCACACCTGAGGAAATAATTTCTGGCACCTGCACCGAAGTCACTCTGGCTGGGATACACGTTAATTCTCTGCACTGAAGCAATTTTTTGGCTTTTGGGAACATTTTAAGGACATTAGTATATGCTCAAATATAGTAACTTATGCACTTTGGACATTTTAATTTGAGCATTTTGTGTTGTGGGACTTTGGATATTTATATTCCAACTCGCTACAGTACTTGCATTTTTCGAATTTTTAACCGCATATCCTTTCATTTATTTTGTCTTAGCTACCAAACCACCTTTGTTGGTATTTTCAAGCACCATATATTTATTCTCTCTTTTAGAACTTTGCTCATCCATTGTTGCACCTTATTATTCGTTCTTGTCACAATTTATGTGCGATTTTGCAATTATTTTGAATATTTTTTGATGCGACTTTGGTGAATGGCATAATAAATACTTTATCATTTCGCACTTTTGCATGCCCTGTTTGGGCGTACTTGATAGCTTTAATCACTTCTATAGCACTTTATATATGATTTAAATTTGTATTTTTTGTTGGTGCGATTTTTTATAATCGCATTACAGTAATCCCCCGCTCCATCGCGGTTCAGTTTTTGCGGTCCCGGTAATTCGCGTTTTTTTCTGTAATGTTATTTTACTATATAAATCATTAAAAATGAAATATTTTTGTGTTTTCCAGTATCTTTTTATGTGTTTAAATGAGTTTCTATTGTTTTAAAAGTGTGTTTAACCACTTTACCACCGGAGGATTTTGCTGTCTTCCGTCCAGGCCACTTTTTGCGATTCGGCGCTGTGCGACTTCAACTGACAATTGCGCGGTCGTGCGACGCCGTACCCAAACGAAATTTACGTCCTTTTTTTCCCACAAACAGAGCTTTCTTTTGGTGGTATTTGATCACCTGTGCGATTTTTACTTTTTACGCTATAAACAAAAAAAGAGCGTTTATTTTGAAAAAATAACAATATTTTTAACATTTTTTTATATGAAATTCCCCCCAAAAAAGATGTAAAAACCAATTTTTTTAAAAATTTTTGGCCAATTTGTTTTATGCTACATATGTTTGGTAAAAAAAATCGCAATAAGCGTATTTTGATTGGTTTGCGCAAAAGTTATTGCGTTTACTAACAAAGGGAAAGATTTCTGTCATTTTTGGTGTTTTTTTTTTTAACGCGTAATGGCGGCGATCTGCGATTTTTTTTGCGGGACTGCGACATTGCGGCGGACAGATCGGACCCTTGACTGACATTTTTGACACTTTTGGGGGTACCAGTGACATTACTGCAGTAATCAGTGCTATATATATGCACTGTTACTGTAAAAATGACACTGGCAGGGAAGGGGTTAATTTTATTGGAGAGGGAGGGGTTAATGTATGCCTGGTGCTTACTGACGTGTAGGGGGGGAGGGGCCTGAGTGAGTCATGGACAGATCGGATGTCCAGCTATGCTGAACAGTCCGATCTGTCACTCCCTGTCACTATGGAGATCCGCCCGCTGTGTTTACACACAGCGGGCGGATCTCCAGACTCGATCCCCGACGATCGGGTAAGAGCAGCGGCGATCGCCGCTGCTCCTCCCCTGGCCCGACTCCCGATGTGAATGAAAACAGCGGGAGCGAGCCTCCGGCGGCGCGCAAGCGCCGCCCAGAAGGGGGAGTGTCTGACGACGTTAATACTACGTCGTCAGACGATAACGAGCCACTCTGCCGCAGTACTATTACTGTGAGCAGACGTAAAGTGGTTAAAGACCTTAAAATGCTTTTACACGTACAGTGACAGTAAAAAAAACATGCCTACAATGCATTTTAATAGGGTTTTTCTATTTCACGGAATTTCACTTCCGGAACGTAACCCCCGCAATGGAGGGGGGTTTACTGTATCTATATTAATTTCTCACTGCACACCTGGTTTATATGGATATTTGTGGTTACTTCTCCTCCTCTTTGCACAGTCACTCCAGCACTTTAATTTACCCATTTTTTGGATATATTAGTGATCAACACCATCACTAATTTCTAGCACTTATTCACTTTAATTTATATGATTATGATTTATGTGTATTTATGAATTATATATATTTTTTAATAATTTATAAAGTGTACTGTTTGAGATTAAAAAATTAAAATTTGGTATTTTAATTGTGATCCTTCTATATAGGATCACAGGTCTCTATAGTCATTTCAGAAGCCGCGCCCCCCCCCCCCCCCAAAGTTAGAATCACTCCCCTAGGGTCACATTTAACCCCTTGATCACCCACAGTATTAACCCCTTCCCTGCCAGTGTCATCATTACAGTAACAATGCATATTTTTAGCACTGATTACTGTATTAATGTCACTGGTCCCCCCAAAAGTGTCAAAAATGTCAGTTAGGGGTCCGATCTGTCCGCCGCAATGTCGCAGTCCCGCTAAAAATCGCAGATCGCCGCCATTACTAGTAATAAAAAAAAACCAATAAAAATGACATAAATCTTTCCCGTAGTTAGTAAACGCAATAACTTATGCGCAAACTAATCAAAATACGCTTATTGCGATTTTTTTTTTTACTAAAAATATGTAGCAGAAAACAAATTGGCCTAAAATGTTTAAAAAATTTTATTTTTATTTTTTTTGTTTTTGAGAATGTTATATAGCAGAATGTGAAAAATATTCTTTTGTTTTTTGTTTTTTTTTTTTTCAAAATTGTCGCTCTTTTTTTGTTTATAGCGCAAAAAATAAAAATCGCACAGGTGATCAAATACCACCAAAAGAAAGCTCTGTTTGTGGGAAAAAAGGACATCAATTTTATTTGGGTACAGGGTCACACGACCGCGCAATTGTATGTTAAAGTAACGCAGTGCCGAATCGCAAAATATGGCCTGGTCATTAAGGGGGCAAATCTTCCGGTCTTAAAGTGGTTAAGAAACAAAATATTAAAAAATCCCGGGCTGGCGTTGGGTATTGGGCTATAATTTGCAGCTGATTTGTTTCCATCTCCTAGCTGGCACTGTTGGCACACACAGGAATAGGGAATGTACAGAACACTGGTGGCACACAGGAATAGGGAATGTACAGAACACTGGTGGCACACAGGAATAGGGAATGTACAGAACACTGGTGGCACACAGGAATAGGGAATGTACAGGACACTGGTGGCACACAGGAATAGGGAATGTACAGAACACTGGTGGCACACAGGAATAGGGAATGTACAGAACACTGGTGGCACACAGGAATAGGGAATGTACAGGACACTGGTGGCACACACAGGAATAGGGAATGTACAGGACACTGGTGGCACACACAGGAATAGGGAATGTACAGGACACTGGTGGCACGCAGGAATAGGGAATGTACAGGACACTGTTGGCACACACAGGAATAGGGAATGTACAGAACACTGGTGGCACACAGGAATAGGGAATGTACAGAACACTGGTGGCACACAGGAATAGGGAATGTACAGAACACTGGTGGCACACAGGAATAGGGAATGTACAGAACACTGGTGGCACACAGGAATAGGGAATGTACAGAACACTGGTGGCACACAGGAATAGGGAATGTACAGAACACTGGTGGCACACAGGAATAGGGAATGTACAGGACACTGGTGGCACACAGGAATAGGGAATGTACAGAACACTGGTGGCACACAGGAATAGGGAATGTACAGAACACTGGTGGCACACAGGAATAGGGAATGTACAGGACACTGGTGGCACACACAGGAATAGGGAATGTACAGGACACTGGTGGGGATTTCTTTGTGAACGGCACCATGAAAATGACAAAATATGTAATAGAGGGATGTGAAGAACGCGGCCGGCATGTTAAGATGTAACGTGATAAAGCCATTACAGCATGAATAAAATATAAAAAAGGAACTCCGCCATCGCCTCTGAAGTCCAAATCAAAGGGCCCGTCAATCCCCAAACATTTATTTCGGCTCTGGGTAGACTCATCATCCACTCTTTAATATCCATTCCCCAGAGTCTCTCTACTAATATGATATAAAAGGAAACTGAAGAGTCCAAATCAGAAAGGTGAGGCTGAGAACTCAGCAGCTGAGTCCACAACACCCAGAAAATTCCCAAATCCAACCCTATCCCAAAATGAAATAGCCAGCAGCACTGACAGGAGCTTAGAGCAGCAATTCCCCCATCTAAGCTCACTATTCTATCCTTCCGTCCCCTTTATTTATCAATCCCAGGAGACTTTCACCCCTTCCCTACTGGGTGCTTTCAGCCTCTTCCCGCCCAGGCCAATTTTCGCACTTTGAATGACAATTGCGCAGTCAGTCATGCAACACTGTACCCATATGAAATGTTTATCATTTATTTCACATGGAAAGAGCTTTCTTCTGCTGGTTATCAATCATGACTTGGTTTATATATTTTTGCTAAGCAAACAAAAAAAAAAAAACTTGCAGATTATGAAAGAAAAAAAAAACATTCTTCATAGTTTGTTATAACATTTTGCAAACAGGTAATTTGTCTCCTTCACTGATGGGCACTGATAGGTGGCACTGATGAGGCAGGAGTGGTGGGCACTGATGAGGTGGCACTGATGAGGCTTCACTGATAGGTGGCACTGATGGGCACTGATAGACGGTACTGATAGGCACTGGTAGGGGGCACTGATGGGCACTGGCAGGCAGCACTGATAGGTGACACTGATGAGGAGGCACTGATGGACACTGATTGGCAGCACTGATGGGCACTGATTGGCAGCACTGATGAGCACTGATTGACAGCACTGGTGGGCACTGATTGGCAGCACTGATGAATGACACTGATGAGAAGGTACTGATGGGCACTGATTGAAAGCACTGGTGGGCACTGATTGGCAGCACTAATGAGCACTGATTGGCAGCACTGGTGAGCACTGATTGGCAGTACTGATGGGCACTGATTGGCAGCAATGATGAGCACTGATTGACAGCACTGGTGGGCACTGATTGGTAGCACTGGTGGGCACTGATTGGCAGCACTGATAGGTGACACTGATGGGAAGGCACTGATGGGCACTGCTTAAGACAGCACTTGTGGGCACTGACTGGCAGCACTGATGGCAGCACTGTTTGACAACACTGGTGGGCACTGATTAACAGCACTGGTGGGTGCTAATTGGCAGCATTGGTGGGCACTGATTGGCAGCACTAATGGGCAGCACTGATTGGCAGCACTAGTGGGCACTGTTGGGACTGCACTGATAAACAGGACACTGATAATCAATGCACTGATTATCAGTGTCGATATCTGTTTAACACATGTTTGGGATGCTCTGGATCGGCGTATACGACAGTGTGTTCCAGGTCCTGCCAATATCCTTCGCACAGCCATTGAAGAGGAGTGGACCAACATTCCACAGGCGGAGATGTGTTGCACTGCATGAGGCAAATGGTGGTCACACCAGATACTGACTGGTTTTCGAACCGGTTCTGAAAAATGACATGCCCATTTGGCATGCCATTTTTTTTTGGGGGGGGGAGCGGGTACTACGGTTTGACAGGTACCCAGCTCCCAATTCCGCTTAGAGCGACACGGTGCCCCAAGCCTCCCTCCCTGCAATCTTCTAGAACACATGAGAGGACCCAGAAGATTGCCCGGCCATTCAGGATGCGCAGCGGGACTTGCGCATGCGCAGTGCGCACTCGGAAGCCACAATCTATCACAGCCTGGTGCCCACACTAGTGATGCCATCATGCCGGCACCGCGGAGAGGAGAGGGAGAGTAGTGAGGCTTCGGGGGGCATCGCTGGATCATGGGACACGGGAGTGTGTGTTTATTAACCGCTTCTGGACCACAAGATTTTCCCCCTTAATAACCAGGCCATTTTTTGCAATTCGGCACTGTGTTACTTTATGTCGTGCGATGCTGTACCCAATTAAGATTGATGTCCTTTTTTTCCCACAAATAGAGTTTTCTTTTGGTGGTATTTGATTACCTCTGCAATTTTTATTTTTTGCGCTATAAACAAAAAAAGAGCGAGAATTCGAAAAAAAACAAAACAATATTTTTCACGTTTCGCTATATAAAATTCTCAAAAAAAATCTAATTTTTTCATCATTTTAAGCCAATTTGTATTCTGCCACATATTTTTAATTAAAAAAAAGTTATCGCGTCTACAAACTAGGGGAAAGATTTATGTCTTTTTTTTTCTTTTTTTTACTAGTAATGGCGGTGATCTGCGATTTTTAGCAGGATTTCGCAATAGCGGCGGACAGATCGGACATCTAACTGCCATTTTTGACACTTTTGATGACATTATTACAGTAATCAGTGCTAAAAAATTGCACTGCTACTGTACTAATGACACTGGCAGGGAAGGGGTTAACATCAGGGGCGATCAAAGGGTTAAGTGTGTCCCTAGAGGGTGTTTTCTAACTGTGAGGGGAATGGACTTATGGAATCACACACAGAGACCTGTGATCCTAAATAGGAGGAACACAGGAGCCCTGTGTTCATTGCTGACAGAACAATTGTAAACACGGCAGACCGCCGTTCTGTCTCCACAGGTAGTGACCGCGGGTGCCCGGCGGCAGCCGCCACCCCCTGCAGATCAGCTTCCCCTCTGGTGAATAGGTGCGTGCGCCCCCGCAAGCGCTTCCGTGAAGCGACATATGGGTACGCCGTTTCACGGGAACCCGACGACCTGCCGCAGTATATGTACGGCGGCTGGTCGACAAGTGGTTAAAGAGCACAGTAGCTTATTCTAAAACTTTACACATCATTAAAGCGGAGTTCCACTCAAAAGTGTACACTTGACCTCCTAACATGCCATATTTGGCATGTCGTTTTTTTTTGGGGGGGAGCGGGTACCTAGTTTAACCACTTGCCGACTGCCGCACGACTTTTTACGTCGGCAGTTAGCCCCTCATAGGCAGAGCGACGTAGGGCTACGTCGCTAGCCTGTAAGGGTTTTGGGAGCGAGCGTGCGCCGCCGGATGCGTGCTCCCGCTCGGTCACGGACCCCCCCCCCCCGCGCGTGTGACCGGCGGACCCCATGTCCGCCGGGCACTCGCGATCGCCCGTGACAGCGGGAGAAAGGCAGGCGGCTAATGTAAACAAAGCCGCCTGTCAGTTCTCCCCTGTGTATGAATGGTGATCAAACGGTTCTGCTATGTAGGACCGTTGATCACTGTTCTTACACAGCAAGCCACAGCCAATCACAGTTAGAAACACGCCCCTAGGACACACTTAACCCCTCCCTCTCCAATACAGTTAACTCCTTCACTGCCAGTGTCATTTTTACAATAATAGTGCATATATATAGCACTGATTACTGTAGAAATGTCACTGGTAACCCCAAAAGTGTCAAAAATGTCAGTCAAGGGTCCGATCTGTCCGCCCCGATTTCGCAGTCCCGCAAAAAAAAAAATCGCAGATCGCCGCCATTACGCGTTAAAAAAAACAACAACAAAAATGACAGAAATCTTCCCCTTTGTTAGTAAACGCGATAACTTTTGCGCAAACCAATCAAAGTACGCTTTTTGCAATTTTTTTTTTACTAAACATATGGTAAAAAAAAAATTGGCCTAAAATGTTAAAAAATTTTGATTTTTACATTTTTTTGGGGGGGAATTTCATATAAAAAAATGTGAAAAATATTGTTATTTTTGCAAAATTGACGCTCTTTTTTTGTTTATAGCGCATGAATAAAAAAATCGCACAGATGATCAAATACCCCCAAAAGAAAGCTCTGTTTGTGGGGAAAAAAAGGACGTCAAATTCGTTTAGGTACAGCGTCGCACGACCGCGCAATTGTCCGTTAAAGTCACGCAGTGCCGAATCGCAAAATAGGCCCTGGCCAGGAAGGGGGTAAAATCTTCCGGGGCTTAGGGGCTTAAGTGGTTAACAGGTACCCAGCTCCCAATTATCCTCTCCTCTCCCCCTCCCTCCCTGCAATCTTCTGGGATATGTCAGAGGACCCAGAAGATTGCTCGGCCATTCAGGACGTGCAGTGCGACACGCGCATGCGCAGTGCGCACCCGGATACCACAAGCTGTGACAGCCGGGTGCCCACACTAGTGATGCCGGCACCACGGAGAAAAGAGGGAGAGGAGTGATGCTTTGGGGGGGGGGGGGGGTCACATCACTGAATCGTGGGACAGGTAAGTGCGTGCTTTTTAAATGTTCGCAGCTACACTTTTTGTAGCTGCTGACTTTTATTAAACACAGAAATGGCTGGAACTTCGCTTTAATAAAGATCACTAGATGAAAACAGAGGGGGGAGAAAAAAGCCAAAGTAGATTAAACTAATGCAGCTACCACATCTAATGGTAAGCTGCAATGTATTTGATTTTTTGGGTTTTGGGTTTAATACCACTTTAACTACTTGCCGACCAGCTGTCGCAGTTAAACGGCGGCAGGTTCCCGCAAATCACTGTACCTGTATGGCAGTTGACGGGAGCGATCCTGGGGGCGCACCACTGGCCAGCGGGAAAGCCAAGGAGCGGGCCGGCGGCCGTGATCGCTCCCAGTGAAGAAAGAACAGCGGTCTGCTGTTGTAAACACAGCAGACCATTGTTCTCAGGAATCAATACAGAGCTTCCGTGTTACTTTTATTTAGGAACACAGGTCTCTGTATTGAAACTAAAAGCCCACCCCCCCCCACAGTTAGAAAGCACCCCCCAGGCTCACATTTAACCCTTTGATCGCCCCTGGATTAACCCCCTCCCTGCCAGTGTCATTATTACAGTAACAGTGCATATTTATAGCACTGATTACTGTAGTAATGTCACTGGTCCCCCCAAAAGTGTAAAAAATGTCAGTCAAGGGTCCAATCTGTCCGCCACAATGTCGCAGTCCCGCAAAAAAAAATTGCAGATTGCCGCCATTACACGTTAAAAAAAAAACAACAAAAATGACAAAAATCTTTCCCTTTGTTAGTAAACGCGATAACTTTTGCGCAAACCAATCAAAATACGCTTTTTGCAATTTTTTTTTTTACCAAACATATGTAGCATAAAACAAATTGGCAAAAAATGTTAAAAAATTTTGATTTTTTTTTTGGGAATTTCATATAAAAAAACGTGAAAACTATTGTTATTTTTGCAAAATTGACGCTATTTTTTTGTTTATAGCGCATGATCAAAAAAATCGCACAGGTGATCAAATACCACCAAAAGAAAGCTCTGTTTGTGGAAAAAAAAGGACGTCAAATTAGTTTAGGTACAGCGTCGCACGACCGCGCAATTGTCCGTTAAAGTCACGCAGTGCCGTATCGCAAAATACCCCCTGGTCAGGAAGGGGGTAAAATCTTCCGGGGCTTAAGTGGTTAAAAAAAAACAATAAAAATTACATAAATCTTTCCTGTAGTTAGTAGACGCAATAACTTTTGCGCAAACCAATCAAAATACGCTTATTGCGATTTTTTTTTTACCAAAAAAACAGAACCAGAAAACAAATTGGCCTAAAATGTTAAAAAATGTTGATTTTTACATTTTTTTTGAGAATTTCATATAAAAAAATTTGAAAAATATTGTTATTTTTTCAGAATTGTCATTCTTTTTTTGTTTATAGCGTAAAAAATAATGAATCGCACAGGTGATCAAATCGCACCAAAAGAAAGCTCTATTTGTGGGGAAAAAAGGACGTCAATTTAGTTTGGGTAAAGCGTCGCACGACCGTGCAATTGTCCGTTAAAGTCATGCAGTGCCGAATCGCAAAATAGGGCCTGGGCCTGGTGAGCAGCCAAATCCTCCGGGGCTAAAGTGGTTAAGGAGGTAAATCTTCCAGTCAAGAAGTGGTTAAATTAGTGATGGGGGTCTCTTCTCGGTGTTGTAGAAATGATTGCATTTTAGGCCAGCAGTGGAAGCCCCATTTTTGAATTGGAGTCCTGTGATTTCTAGTTGCACCCCTGATCCTGCACCAAGCATATGTTAGTGTTGGCAGCAGCCTGGGGACGGCCCGAAACTTTCATACATAAATCTGCGAGAAACAAAAAATCAGGATCCGGTGCCCACATCCAAACACTCGGCTCTAATCATTCGAATCCGGTGAAAACTGAGCTTGGTTGCTGCAGATAAGTGGCGCTGATCGGTTTTTGATGACTCAGCGATTTTTATTTTGTACAAGTGTATTAGCCGCTGCCAACTGGAGTTCTAGTTTAAACAGCATTACAAGTTATTAACACGGTCACAATGGTATTCCTTTACAACTATTACACATGACATCATCCTATCAGAATGTGTTGCAGCTTCTCTGCCAAATGAATCATCAGTATACACAGATGCCGCGTGCTAATGTTCCCAAGAACCTGAATGACTTGAGTCCTACCGGGGTGTGCACCGTACAGAGGAGACGGCGGGCAGCCAGGAAGGAGTTCTTCCACTCTAATGACCTGTGTAGATCCATGCTTGTGTGTAGAGATAGGCAGGTGCATTGTCATGCGTCATTAAGCGTTTCCTTTGTGCGTTGACATGCGTTATTAATGCACATTGACCCAGGTTTCCAATGCATGAAGATAGGATTTGGAGTGAATAGACATAAAGTGGTTGTAAACCCTCACATATACTCAGGGCTGCCATCAGGGGGGGACAGCCCATACACATGTAGGGGGGCCCGGGGATTCTGAGGGGCCTGGCTGCACAGGCCCCAACCAAAGAGATTGAGTTGTTGCTGTTGGAGTAACTAGCAATTGCTAAAGCAGGGCAGCCGCAGAGTAAGCCGATGCAGCTGAAGGGATGTCTCTTTGCTGGATTGAGCTTTCTCTTTGCTGAATATTTGAGGCCATCTCTTTGCTGGATTGGGCTTTCTCTTTGCAAAATATTTGAGGCCATCTCTTTGCTGAATATTTGAGGCATTCTCTTTGCTGAATATTTGAGGCCATCTCTTTGCTGGATTGGGATTTCTCTTTGCAGAATATTTGAGGCCATCTCTTTGCTGGAGTGGGGTGTCTCTTTGCTGAATATTTGAGGCAATCTCTTTGCTGGATTGGGCTTTCTCCTTGCTGAATATTTGAGGCTCTTTGCTGAATTGGGCTTTCTCTCTGCAGAATATTTGAGGCCATCTCTTTGCTGGAGTGGGTGTCTCTTTGCTGAATATTTGGGGCAATCTCTTTGCTGAATTGGGCTTTCTCTTTGCAGAATATTTGAGGCCATCTCTTTGCTGGATTGGGACGTCTCTTTGCTGAATATTTGAGGTCATCTCTTTGTTTAATTGGGCTTTCTCTTTGCTGAATATTTGAGGCCATCACTTTGCTGGATTGGGGTGTCTCTTTGCTGAACATTTGGGGCCATCTCTTTGCTGGATTGGGATGTCTTTTTGCTGAATATTTGGGGCTGTATCTTTGCTGGATTGGATTCATTTTCATATATTAGGCTGTAAGAGTGTTAAAATAAAAGTATGTGTGCACTGAAGGACTCGGTGGGATTGCCAGTGGGTGGATTCAGTGGAGTGGCCAGAGGGCGGGCCCTGGGGAATATTGGTTGTCAGGCCCAGAGGGGCCCAGGCCTAAAGCTGTGTATGGGGCCCCAAAATGTCTGATGGCTGCCCTTGATGTACCCAGTGAAGTGACTGGTCTCAGATGTCAAACAGAGATTAAACAAATCCTCCTACAAAAGTTGTACCTGTTTATCTGCTGCCATCCATCCTGTACATCCATTCAAGGTCCAGAATTTATATAGGATCTCTCAACTCTGAAAAGCAGGGGGCAGGGAGCTGAAATTATATTCTGCAGAGCTCAGTAAGGGAATCTCTGAGAGCTGATTGGAGGGAAGGGACACACGCCCCCCTTCACACAGGACACAGAAACAGAGTTGAGGCTGTCAATCACAGGCTATGTGCTGGAGCTCCCAACCCTGTTACCTTTTTTCTCTCAGTGTCAGGAAAACTTGTCAGAAGTGGCTTATGCTGATAGCAGAGGAATGAAGCAGCAGACAGAAATGACACTTAGTGCTCTGCTTAGTGCTCCCTTCAAGCCTGGGGCTCTTCCCACTGATCCTGGGGCCCTTTACTCTCGATGAGGGGGCCCTTTATTACGGTCCGGCAGCGGGACCCTTTCACAAGTTCTGCAGTGGGCCCCCTTCTTGCCATCTTGGGGCCCCCCATGGTGGTGGAATGCCAGGGCCCGGTCACAAGTGTGACCTTTGCGATCCTGGAAGGTCACCCACTGGTGTCAGTATTTTTTATTTTTTGGTATTTTATTTGTGTTATTTTTTATCATGTTATTTTATTTTTTTTACAATGTCACTGACTATGACTCTGTCCATTCAGAAAAGGAAGGAGCTGGTAATTTACATATTTACCGACCCCTTCCTGGTTTTCTATTGTGACACATCCCCTGCAGCAGCTGGCAGGAGAGAGGGAGGGAGCACAGTGGGGGGGGGGGGGTACCAGGGGAGCACTCAGGGGCCCAGAGACAGCAGAACACAAGTGAACTGGATAGGAGGAGTGGCGGGGGAAGCATACAGAGGAACCAATCTCCTCCATTTTCCTCCTGCAGCTACAGGAGGAAAAAGGAGGACAGTGATTTCTCTACATGCTGCCTCCACCGCCCCTCCTATCCAGGTGTACAGGGGAGCCGCACAGGCCCCCTGGAGCATGGGGCCCGGTTGCAATTGCAACCCCTGCAACCCCTGTAGTTACGCCCCTGACTTTGCCGCATTGAGAGGCCAAAGGACGGGGCCATGTTTTGAAAAATCTTGAATGAGAACCTTCTGTCCTCAGTCAGAACACTAAAGATGGGTATTCTAGCATGACAATGACCCAAAAAACACTGCCAAGGCAAAAAAAAGGAGTGGCTCAAAAGGAAATACATTAACCACTTTACCTCCGCTCACATGGAGGCTACTGCGGCAAAGTGCCGCGATCCCGTCCAGCAACGTAGACCTACGTCGCTGGACTCCGCCCCTTGTGGGCGGCGCTCGCGCGCCGCCGGAGGCTCGCTCCCGCTGTGTTCATTCACAGCGGGAGTCGGGCCAGCGGAGGAGCAGCGGCGATTGCCGCTGCTCTGCCCCGATCGCCGGGGATCGAGTCTGGAGATCCGCCCGCTGTGTGTAAACACAGCGGGCGGATCTCCATAGTGACAGGGACTGACAGATCGGAGTGTTCAGCATAGCTGGACATCCGGTCTGTCCTTCTGTCACTCAGTCACCTCCCCCCCCCCACACGTCAGTAAGCACCAGGCATACATTAACCCCTCCCTCTCCAATAAAATTAACCCCTTCCCTGCCAGTGTCATTTTTACAGTAACAGTGCATATATATAGCACTGATTACTGTAGTAATGTCACTGGTACCCCCAAAAGTGTCAAAAAAGGGTCCGATCTGTCCGCCGCAATGTCGCAGTCCCGCAAAAAAAACCGCAGATCACCGCCATTACGCGTTAAAAAAAAACACCAAAAATGACAGAAATCTTTCCCTTAGTTAGTAAACGCAATAACTTTTGCGCAAACCAATCAAAATACGCTTATTGCGATTTTTTTTACTAAACATAGGTAGCAGAAAACAAATTGGCCAAAAATTTTTAAAAAATTTGATTTTTAAATTTTTTTGGGGGGGAATTTCATATAAAAAAATGTGAAAATATTGTTATTTTTTCAAAATAAACGCTCTTTTTTTGTTTATAGCGCAAAAAGTAAAAATCGCACAGGTGATCAAATACCACCAAAAGAAAGCTCTGTTTATGGGAAAAAAAGGACGTAAATTTCATTTGGGTATGGCGTTGCCCGACCGCGCAATTGTCAGTTAAAGTCGCACAGCGCCGAATCGCAAAAAGTGGCCTGGACGGAAGACAGCAAAATCCTCCGGTGGTAAAGTGGTTAAAGTCATGGAGTGGCCTAGCCAGTCTCCAGACCTTAATCCTACAGAAAATGTATGGAGCTGAAACTTCGAGTTGCCAAGAGACAGCCAAGAAACATTAAGGATTGAGAGAAGGTCTGTAGAGAAGAATGGACCAAAATCTCTCCTGAGATGTGTGCAAACCTTCAAAATCTGCAGGGGATCATAATTAATCATTTTCCTCACTGTATCTGTGATTCTGCACTTCCGACTAGGGCGCGCACATGCGCGTCGCCTGCGGGCTGCTTCTGCCGTGAATGATCACAGCAGAAGCCGATCTGTGAGTGTCGGGTACTGAATGTCCGCCGGCACCCACCGATCGTCAGGCAGAGACTTAGAACGGAGCTCTGCCTGATAGCTGTTCTGACAGGGGGGAAGGAATGGATTTTGTGTTCCTGCAAAGTAGGTAATAAAATCCATCTCTTCCCCTAGTAAAAGCAGCATACACAATACACAGAAACACTGGCTAGGCGCACAGTTAACCTTATGATCGCCCCTTATGATCATTTTTAACCCCTTTCCAGCCAGGGTCATTAGTGCAGTGCATATTTTTAGCACTGATCACTGTATTAGTGTCACTGGTTCTAGCAAAGTGTCAGTGTCTGATTATCTGCTGTAATATCGCAGTCCCACTAAAAGTCACTGATCGGCGCCATAAAGTGGGGTACTCACTAGTAGAAAATCTGCCGAAAATTCCCGCCCGAGGTGAAATCGTCAGATTTCGGCACAACCTTCAGCAGCCGATCCCGACATTTTCAACGAAAAAAAAACGGAGGGACAAACACCAAAATTTTTATCGTCCGTCCCCAGACAACCAATTTTCGTTTAATGTGTATGCAGTACCAGTGGCGTAGCGTGGGTTGTCAGCACCCGGGGCAAGGCAAGTAATTTGCGCCCACTAACCCGCGGGATTTTAGTACTCGAGTCTCTTCCACTAGATTAAAGAAACCCTAACCCCCTAAGTATGGGGGAGAACCAATGCGGTACCTAAGGTATAGGATCAATACATGTGCTTACCCCTAAGCACATGTATTGTTTGTTATGAAAATACTGATGTAATTAAGTAAAATGCATCTAAATACAAATTTGAATGACCAGCGTGCCCCCTTTCAATGCAGAGATACCAGTGTGCCCCCTTTCAATGCAGAATGACCAGCGTGCCCCCTTTCAATGCAGAGAGAACAGCGTGCCTCCTTTCATTGCAGAGAGACCAGCGTGCCCTCTTTCAATGCAGAGTGACCAGCGTGCCCCTTTCTAATTGGCCAGGAGAAGGATCTGTGTGACAATAGCGAATTTTCATTTGCTATTGTCACACAATGGGTGCTCTGCGCCCCGGGTCCACCCTTTTTTGAAGCCTATTAGAGCCTCTGGCTCTAATTAGGTAATTAAAAAAAAAAACCCACTCTGAGACAGCGCCAGGCTGCTGACTCACTCACTGCTAAACTGACTGAGCAGTGAGGAGAGGCGGCATAGGCGGGGCTTGGCTTGCAACGCCACCCCACCCTATACCAATGGACAGGTGAGGCACAGTCCAGCCCCGCCCTGACCCGCCATTTTCAGCCATAGGGCAGGCACGCTGGACATCTCCCAGCCTAAAGATGGAGGCAGCCGCAGACAGTGTGTGAACTGTGTATGTCAGAGTCAGACAGAGTGACACTGCGGATGCGCCCCCCCAGATGTTGCGCCCGGTGCGGCCGGCCCCCCCTGCACCCCCCACGCTACGCCACTGTGCAGTACGTCCGTGAAAAATCGGATACAAAAGGCCACGCATTATCTGAAGTTGCTGGCGACCCGGAAGTCTAGGAACAACTGTCCCCAAAAAAAAAAAAAATCGGACAAGAAATTTCGTGAACATTTATGCACTGTCTACTAAAAACGGTTGTGAACGCGAGCATGAGAGAGAAAAATCGGAGGATATTTAGTCAGATTTTCGTCGAGTGTGTACGGCCCTTTATTGGTATAAATAAAATAAATAAATAAAAATTCCATAAATCTATCCCATAGTTTGTAGACGAAATAACGCTCATGTAAACCAATCAATATACACTTCTTAGTATTTATTTTTTTTCACCAAAAACATGTAGCAGAATACATATTGGTCTAAATTTATTAAAAAAATAGATTTTTTTAATTTTCTTTTTAAAGGTTTTTTTTGCAGAAAGTAAAAAAATATATTATATATATTTTTTTTAATTGTCGGTCGTTTATAGCGTAAAAAAAAATATAAAAACGCATGTGCTGATCAAATACCACCAAAATAAATCTCTAATAAACAAGCAAAAAGTTGGGGGAGCACACCCTGAACATGTATTTCTAAAGCTGGTGCAGTTATGAACCAAGCGACATGCATATTAAAAAGAATAGCGCACACATGCAAAAGAAATGACTATCAAATATGGAGACAATCCATAAATAAAAATGGGGATTTAGTTCCACCATATGGCCATATCGTGCTCAAGCCCACCACTGCGTCAAAGTACCCCATTATCAGTGGGTCCTACACTATCCATAAAAAGGGGTGAATCCAGCCTCTCTAGCCCTTGGAGACAACACTCCTTGCTGGGAGAGATGTGCTAATGCACTACAAGCAGTGGCGTAGCGTGGGTTGTCAGCACCCGGGGCAAGGCAAGTAATTTGCGCCCACTAACCCGCGGGATTTTAGTACTCGAGTCTCTTCCACTAGATTAAAGAAACCCTAACCCCCTAAGTATGGGGGAGAACCAATGCGGTACCTAAGGTATAGGATCAATACATGTGCTTACCCCTAAGCACATGTATTGTTTGTTATGAAAATACTGATGTAATTAAGTAAAATGCATCTAAATACAAATTTGAATGACCAGCGTGCCCCCTTTCAATGCAGAGATACCAGTGTGCCCCCTTTCAATGCAGAATGACCAGCGTGCCCCCTTTCAATGCAGAGAGAACAGCGTGCCTCCTTTCATTGCAGAGAGACCAGCGTGCCCTCTTTCAATGCAGAGTGACCAGCGTGCCCCTTTCTAATTGGCCAGGAGAAGGATCTGTGTGACAATAGCGAATTTTCATTTGCTATTGTCACACAATGGGTGCTCTGCGCCCCGGGTCCACCCTTTTTTGAAGCCTATTAGAGCCTCTGGCTCTAATTAGGTAATTAAAAAAAAAAACCCACTCTGAGACAGCGCCAGGCTGCTGACTCACTCACTGCTAAACTGACTGAGCAGTGAGGAGAGGCGGCATAGGCGGGGCTTGGCTTGCAACGCCACCCCACCCTATACCAATGGACAGGTGAGGCACAGTCCAGCCCCGCCCTGACCCGCCATTTTCAGCCATAGGGCAGGCACGCTGGACATCTCCCAGCCTAAAGATGGAGGCAGCCGCAGACAGTGTGTGAACTGTGTATGTCAGAGTCAGACAGAGTGACACTGCGGATGCGCCCCCCCAGATGTTGCGCCCGGTGCGGCCGGCCCCCCCTGCACCCCCCACGCTACGCCACTGACTACAAGGGACTCCTCCTATATCTACTTGATAGTGGACACTGATAGAGTACAGGTGTGTGTGTGGGGGATGGGGTGGGGTGCTCAGAAGTCTGGTCAGACCGAATACATAATAAACAAGCAAAAAGTTGGGGGAGCAAACCCTGAACATGTATATCTAAAGCCGGTGCAGCTATGAACCAAGCGACATGCATATTAAAATTTTAATATTATTTTAATATAAAAGAAATCTCTATTTATGGGGGAAAATTACAGAAAAGTATTTGGGTATAGCGTTGCATGACTGCGCAATTGTCAGTTACAGTACCGCAGTGCAGTGTTGCAAAAAATGGTCATGAAGGGGGGTAAATCTTCCAGAGGTCAAGTGGTTAACAGCCATTGACCAAAGCTTGGTAATGCAGAACTAAAGTTACGCTACCACAAAATGTGAGCAGGCAATGTCTCTTCTGCGGTAAAATACACCTACCTGCCTTCCCGCAGTGTTCTCCGGCATATAAACTGAGCCGCGCATACGCAGGTCAGCTTTCTTCGCCTGCGCTGTCCCTGTGTGCCGGGGATGACTGAGTCCTGTGCAGGAGCAATGTCCTCTTGCACCAGCCAATGAAGATGGTTGAAGACCAACACCCAGAAGAAGATGCCGATGCCAGTGAGTGATGGGGACCATTGAAGGAAAGGTAAGTATAGCTCCAATCTAATACATGTTGCCAGCATATTTAAATGCATGTTATATATGTTTCAATGTGGACTTCTCTGTAAAAAAATAAAAAAATGAACGTTTTATTTTTCAAAGTGCAGAGATAGAACTAGGCACAATCTTTGTTATAGGGCATCTCGGTTTTTTTAGTCCTGCTGGCTCCTGATCATTACTAGAGCTTTGACAGCTCGGTCTCTGTGCTGGGAGTGCTTGGTAAGCATACTCTCAGCACAGAAACCTCTCCTGCCCATGGATCCAGAAGTGCGGCATGTGGGCGTTAAAGCCCACCATCTTTGCTGCCACACATTTGCATTTCATTTGTGGCAAGAGGTTAAAGGAGAATGTGTTCTATGTATGATTTGGTTGAACAATAAAAAAAAAATTCCTATAAACTGAGGTTGTGCCCGCATTGTATGGGTCAACTGCTTATTTTTGTCTAGGGGATTGGAGAAAACTCCCCCACAATCCAGCGGTGGACTGTTCCTGGTATCCTCACATCCAGAGGAGGTCTTTGGGCATGATGACATCAGGAACAGTCTACTGAACAAGACCGCTAGACTGCGGGAGGGGGCAGGACTCAGGAACCACAGGGATTGGCCTTGTGTGTGTGTGTGTGTGGGGGTCAGAAGATTAGGTAAGTATATCTCTGCTATCCAATCCTCTAGACCAGTGATGGCGAACTTTGGCACCTCAGATGTTTTGGAACTACATTTCCCATTATGCTCATGCACTGTACAGTGTAGTTGAGCATCATGGGAAATGTAGTTCCAAAACATCTGAGGTGCCAAAGTTCGCCATCACTGCCCTAGACAAAAATGAGCAGTTGACCTGTGCAGTGCAGGCACAGCCCCCTGCGTGGGAAAACTTTTTTTTGCTCTGAGTTGAGTTTTAAAATGACTAAAATATGGCAGATTGAATTTTTTTTACAGATAATGCTTTCCATGATAAATTATAATGAGAGGGTGCTGTTCGAATTTGGTTCATAGTGGTTAACTCTGGAAATGGTGGAATGTTTCCTAGGGGAATCCATAGACTCGCTCTCGATCAGCCTTTCTCACCCTTTTTAACAAATAGGAATACTTAAAAAAAAAGTTTCCATATCAGGGAACCCTTCTAATATTATATCTACAGCTCAGGGTACCTTAGCGTAATGGTCGTTGGGAAGAATGCTCTTTACACTGGTAGTCATTGAGAAAAATACCTCCTACCAATAGCTTAAAAGATCATGGGTGTAAGTGGCTACTCATCAGAGATTTAGAAATTTCTCACCACACAAGAACCCCAAGCAACCTCTGGAGGAACCATATAGGGTACCATGGAGCACTGCTTGAAAAATGTTACTCTAGAGCATGGGTCTCCAAACTATGGCCCTCCAGTTAATCAGGAACTACAATTCCCATCATGCCTAGTCATGTCTGTGAATGCCAACACTTTACAATGCCTCATGGGATGTGTAGTTCTGCAACAGCTGGAGGGCTGTAGTTTGAGGATCCCTGCTCTAGAGCAGCCTTTCCCAACCTTTTCAACACAAAGGAACCTGGAAATAGCTTTGCGGTTTCAGGGAACCCCTACTAAAAATGACTTTATCTACAACTCATGATACATTAGTGTGATGGTCAGTGGGAGGAAGAATGCTCCTTATACTTGTGGTCATTGGGAAGAATATTCCCTTACAGATAGCTAAAAAGATGAAAGGTGTCAGTGGAAACTTATCTAAGAGGCAGAAATTGGTCATTGCTCAAGGAACCCCTAGCAACCTTTGGAGGAACCTTAGTTGCGAAACTCTGCTCTAGAGAAAGATCAGTTCTAGGTTATGGGATATCCTAGATCATTTTTTGAGCTCCAGAGATGTGCCTGGTGCAGGGAGTGTCTCCCTAGTGCCGTAATGGCGAACCTTGGCACCCCAGATGTTTTGGAACTACATTTTCCATGATGTTCATGCACTCTGCAGTGTAGTTGAGCATCATGGGAAATGTAGTTCCAAAACATCTGGAGTGCCAAGGTTCGCCATCACTGCCCTAGTGTATAAAAAAAAACATTTTCACCCCAAAAATAGAATTATAGGAAACAAAAAAAAAAATAATAATAATTTTGTATAGAGTAAGGGAGGGTATCACCCCTGTCAGATTTTCAACATCTGTGCCCCATTGTGGAGATTTCCCTTTACTTCCTGTCCCATAGTCCAACAGGAAGTGAGAACAAATCTCTGCAAATTAAGGGAATCCCTTGTGCCCCCCAGCTCACAAGAACTAGTGTCCCCATTGGAAGATTTTCCCTCTATTACTTTTCTAATCCCTCTCCACTCTATCCAAAACTTAAAAAAAAAAAAAAAAGGTTTGCCTTTTGTTATACTTTAACCACTTGAGCTCTAGAAGATTTTACCCCCTTCATGCCAGGCAATTTTTCCTATTGAGCACTGTGCTACTTTAACTGATAATTGCGCAGTCATGCAACGCTGTACCCAAATTACATATACATTATTTTTTTACACAAATAGAGACTTCTTTTGGTGGCATTTAATTACCACTGGGTTTTTTTTTTACTTTTTTAATATATAAACAAAAAAGACCAACATTTTTGGAAAAAAAAACTATATTTTTTATGTTTTTCTAACACATATCCAATAATTAAAAAAAAAAAAAAAAAATCGAATTCATTTATAAATTCTAGCCTAATGTATTCTGTTACATGGCTTTGGTTAAAAAAATAAATACATAAAAAGATCCCAATAAATGTATATTATTTAGTTTGCATGACATTTATAACATCTACAAACTCTTTTTTATACTACTCCTACTAACCACCAATGTAACAGGGTTCTTCTCCCAAGGACCACCAATGTCAAAGAGTCCTTCTCCCACTGACCAACAATGAAAGAGGGTCCTTCTCCCACTGACCATCAATGTAAGAGGGTCCTTCTCCCACTGACCAACAATGAAAGAGGGTCCTTCTCCCACTGACCATCAATGTAAGAGGGTCCTTCTCCCACTGACCAACAATGAAAGAGGGTCCTTCTCCCACTGACCATCAATGTAAGAGGGTCCTTCTCCCACTGACCAACAATGAAAGAGGGTCCTTCTCCCACTGACCATCAATGTAAGAGGGTCCTTCTCCAACTGACAACCAATGTAAGAGGGTCCTTCTCCAACTGACAACCAATGTAAGAGGGTCCTTCTCCCACTGGCCACCAATGTAAGAGGGTCCTTCTCCAACTGACAACCAATGTAAGAGGGTCCTTCTCCAACTGACAACCAATGTAAGAGGGTCCTTCTCCAACTGACAACCAATGTAAGAGGGTCCTTCTCCCACTGGCCACCAATGTAAGAGGGTTCTTCTCCAACTGACAACCAATGTAAGAGGGTTCTTCTCCAACTGACAACCAATGTAAGAGGGTCCTTCTCCAACTGACAACCAATGTAAGAGGGTCCTTCTCCATCTGACAACCAATGTAAGAGGGTCCTTCTCCCACTGGCCACCAATGTAAGAGGGTTCTTCTCCAACTGACAACCAATGTAAGAGGGTCCTTCTCCGACTGACCACCAATGTAAGCGGGTCCTTCTCCCACTGGCCACCAATGTAAGAGGGTCCTTCTCTGACTGACCACCAATGTAAGCGGGTCCTTCTCCCACTGGCCACCAATGTAAGAGGGTCCTTCTCCGACTGACCACCAATGTAGGATGGTCCTTCTCCCACTGACCTCCAATGTAAGAGGTCCTTCTTCCACTGGCCACCAATGTAAGCGGGTCCTTCTCTCACTGGCCACCAATGTAAGAGGGTCCTTTTCCGACCCTCTGTAGCTTCAGGGTCCTCAACCTAGGTACCCCCTCTGTAGCTTCAGGGTCCTCAACCTAGGTACCCCCTTTACAACTAGCTGGCACTGGATCCCAGAACCTCTTCTGGAGTGGCCCCCTCCAACTTCAGGCAGACCCCCAGGGGCAATCCTCAGTACTCAGGACCTGTGTAGGCTTTCCTGGGACTGGACCCCTCTCTCTCCGCAGGCTCTCGGCACACCGGATGCCCTCAGTTCACTCAGCACGCTCTGGACACTCAGACGACACCCCGAGACATCCACCTTCCTCAGACAGGAGGAGAGACAGCCGCACTCTCCTTCCTGGGACTCTGCTCCCCCCGCCAAAGACATTGTGTCATGTGCCACCCCAAAACTTATACCCACTCCCAGAATCCGTTGCAGCACAATCTGCCTCCTGGGGTAGTTACAAGCTGGGATGTGTCCCCTGATTGGGTTTCCTCCACCGCCCTAGCCTCTCACAGGAGCCAGTGGGGAGACTCCCCCTTCAGCAGGCACATCTGGAAGCCCTGACACCCTGACTATTAAATCACAGCCCTGCTGTTAGGCAGACAAGGCCCACTATACCTTTACCTAGCACCTACCTGTAGGGTGCTACAGGTGCAAAGGGTGGGCCAACTTAATATTGAACCCTACGGACTAAGACTGGGATGCCATTAAAGTTCATATGGGTGTAAAGGCAGGCGTCCCAATACTTTTGACAATATAGTGTATGCTGCATCACACAAAACCCCAGAGATCTAATATCAAATGCACATAGAGTATATTTATGCAGTGTTATTTGCCATTGCACACCATCTCAGTGATAAACTTCAATGAACTGACATTTAGTTGCCATTGTTTTCATCTATATATCAATATTGTGACATAAAAAACACAATGTGAATACAAACACTTCCAGAACAAACAATGATCCCTTTTGGTGAATCTCCACCATAAATAGGAGTGTGAACAGTCACTCCAAAGAATGTGTATATATAAATAGTCACATCAAGACCCAACCAATTAAGGTCCCATCAGAAGACAGACTTCACACCGGTGATCACATTCCTCTTTCCACTGTAAACGCACTGAAAATGCACATACAAAAATGTGCAGCGCACACAGAGATTGTGGAACCCTTAGGGCCCTTTCACATTAGTTCACTTAAAGTGGTAGGCTTTTTTCAAAAACACATAGCACGTTTTGAACACGCTTTAAATGCATTTTTGGTGCACTTTTTGGCCTCCTGACTTCCGGCATGCACCTGTGAAACATGGACATAGGACTCTTAATGCGCTTTTGATGAATTCCCCTTGACTTACAATGAATGATGCGTTTTTGGTGCATTTTTGAAAAATGCAATAAAGATGCAGCATGAAGGACTTTTAAAAATGCAGCGCAGCAATGTGAATGGTAGTTAAAGGGGAATCATTTTCATGCGCTTTTGTCATGCAGCAAAAGCCCACCAGTGTGAAAGGGGATGTAGGGCTGATTTATGGTTAGATCACATCAGAATGCAGTGCGGGAAACTGGTGTTCTGTGTGCATTTCCCACACTTTGTTTTTATTCGCTGGATGTGCGATCTGCTGCGGTTGTCAGTGTATTCCTAACCACACCCCAAGCACAGTGTGTTTGCCTGCAACGAATTGCATGGCATTGCAGTACCATGCAATCCGGTTGCAATGTATTTTTAAAAGTAGTGCATGACACCCTAGTGAATAAAATGGTGGTCATTGCAACTTTTTTATCTCGCACTGTATTTGCACAGCAATTTTTCAAACGCATTTTTTTGGGGGGGAAAAATAAAACTGTTTCATGCATTAAAAAAAAAAAAAACACTGAAGTTAGCCAGATTTTTTAATTTATGTATTAATTTATTTGATTTTTTTCATAAGGTGAAAGATGATGTTACGCTGAGTAAATAGATACCTAGCATGTCACACTTTAAAATTGCGCACGTTCGTGGAATGGCGCCAAAATTCCGTACTTAAAAATCCCCACAGGCGACGCTTTAAAAATGTTTAGAGGTTACCTGTTTAGAGTTACAGAGGAGGTCTAGCACTAGAATTATTGCTCTCGCTCTAACATTCATTACAATATCTCACATGTGTGGTTTGAACGCCGTTTACCTACAAATGCGTTCACTTCTGCGAGCAAACACGTGGGAAAAGGACGATTTTAATTTTTTTCTTATTATTATTTACTTTACTTTTATTTTTCTATTTTGACACTTTTATTTCACATTTTTGTTATCACTTTTATTGCTATTACAAGGAATGTAAACATCCCTTGTAAAGGGAATAGGGCATGACAGGTTCTCTTTACAGTGAGATCTGGGGTCTATAAGTACAGTAAACCCCCGCTCCATCGCGGTTCAGTTTTTGCGGTCCCAGTATATTGCGTTTTTTTCTGTAATGTTATTTTACTATATAAATCATTAAACATTAAATATTTTTGTGTTTTCCATAGCTCTTGCTATGTCTCTCAGTATCTTTTATGTGTTTAAATGAGTTTCTATTGTTTTAAAAATGTTTGAAGACCTTAACCACTTAAGCCCCGGAGGATTTGGCTGCTAAACGACCAGAGGGCATTTTGCGATTCGGCACTGCGTGACTTTAACGGACAATTGCGCGGTCGTGCGACGCTGTACCGAAACGAATTTGGCGTCCTTTTTTTCCCACAAACAGAGCTTTCTTTTGGTGGTATTTGATCACCTGTGCGATTTTTTGATCACGCGCTATAAACAAAAAAAGAGCGTAAATTTTGCAAAAATAGCAATATTTTTCCCTTTTTTTTATATGAAATTCCCCCAAAAAAAAATGTAAAAATCAAAATTTTTTAATATTTTCGGCCAATTTGTTTTATGCTACCTATGTTTGGTAAAAAAAATCGCAAAAAGCGTATTTTGATTGGTTTGCGCAAAAGTTATTGCGTTTACTAACAAAGAGAAAGATTTTTGTCATTTTTGTTGTTTTTTTTTTTAACGCGTAATGGCGGCGATCTGCGATTTTTTTTGCGGTACTGCGACATTGCGGCGGACAGATCGGACCCTTGACTGACATTTTTGACACTTTTGGGGTTACCAGTGACATTTCTACAGTAATCAGTGCTATACATATGCACTGTTACTGTAAAAATGCACTGGTAGTGAAGGGGTTAACTTTATTTGAGAGGGAGGGGCTGTGTGTGTCCCTAGGGGCGTGATTCTAACTGTGATTGGCTGTGGCTTCAACTGTATGCAGAGTGATCAATGGATCTACATAGTAGATCCATGTGATCAGCTCTCATACAGAGAGGAGAATGACAGGCAGCTTGTTTACACAAGCTGCCTGACTATCTCCCTCTCCCCCGCCGATCGCAGAGTGGCCGGCGGCGATCGGGTCCGCCGGTCACGCGCGCGGGGGGGTCCGTGACCACGCGGGAGCGGGAGCGCGCCTCCGGCGGCGCGCGCTCGCTCCCTAAACCCTCACAGGCGAGCGACGTAGACCTACGTCACTTTGCCTGTGAGGGGCTGACCGCCCACGTAGATAGTCGTGCGGCGGTCGGCAAGTGGTTAAAATGCTTTTAAAAGTACAGTGACAGTAAAAAACAATGCCTACAGTGTATTTTAATAGAGTTTTTCTATTTTGCGGATTTTCACTTTTCGCGGCTGGGTCCGGAACGTAACCCCCGCAATGGAGGGGGGTTTACTGTACCCACATTAGGGATCGACCGATATTGATTTTTTGTTGCCGATACCGATATTTTGGCCATCGCATATCGGTATGGGCCGATATTTTGTACATTTAAAGTTTTGAAAAATAAAGACATTTTTTGACACAAATCGGGTACTGAACATGTTAATTTTTGTTTAATGGCTGGCTTGCTGGCATCCTGTGGTGGGTGGGTGGGTGGATGGCTGGCTGGCACCCTGTGGTGGGTGGCTGGCTGGCTGGCACCCTGTGGTGGATGGTTGGCTGGCTGGCACCTTGTGGTTGTTGCCTGGCTGTCTGGCACCCTGTGGTGGATGACTGGCTGTCTGGCACCCTGTGGTGGGTGGCTGGCTGTCTGGCACACTGTGGTGGCTGGCTGGCTCTCTGGCACCTTGTGGTGGGTGGCTGGCTTGCTGGCACCCTGTGGTGGGTGGCTGGCTGGCACCCTGTGGTGGGTGGCTGGCTGGCACCCTGTGGTGGGTGGCTGGCTGTCTGGAACCCTGTGGTGGGTGGGTGGCTGGCTTGCTGGCACCCTGTGGTGGGTGGCTGGCTGTCTGGAACCCTGTGGTGGGTGGCTGGCTTGCTGTCACCCTGTGGTGGGTGGCTGACTGGCACCCTGTGGTGGGTGGCTGGCTGTCTGGCATCCTGTAGTGGGTGGGTGGCTGTCTGGCACCCTCTGTTGGGTGGCTGGCTTGCTGGCTCCCAGTGGTGGGTGGCTGGCTGTCTGGCACCTTGTGGTGGGTGGGTGGCTGGCTTGCACCCTGTGGTGAGTGGCTGGCTGTCTGGCACCCTGTGGTGGGTGACTGGCTTGCTGGCACCTTGTGGTGGATGGCTGGCTGGCTGGCACCCTGTGGTGGGTGGCTGGCTGTCTGGCACCATGTGGTGGGTGGCTGGCTGTCTGGCACCCTGTGGTGGGTGGTTGGCTTGCTGGCATCCTGTGGTAGGTGGCTGGCTGGTTGGCTGGCAACCTGTGGTGGGTGGGTGGCTGGCTGTCTTGCACCCTGTGGTGGATGGCTGGCTTGCTGGCATCCTATGGTGGGTGGCTGGCTTGCTGGCACCCTGTGGTGGGTGGCTGGCTGCCTGGCACCCTGTGGTGGGTGGCTGGCTTGCTGGTACCCTGTGGTGGGTGGCTGGCTGTCTGGCATCCTGTGGTGGGTGGGTGGCTGTCTGGCACCCTCTGATAGGTGGCTGGCTTGCTGGCACCCTGTGGTGGATGGATGGATGGTTGTCTGGCACCCCGTGGTGGGTGGCTGGCTTGCTGGCACCCTGTGGTGGGTGGCTGGCTCTCTGTCCCCCTTTGGTGGTGGGTGGCTGGATGTCTGTCTGGCACCCTGTGGTGGGTGGCTGGCTAGCACCCTGTGGTTGGTGGCTGGCTGGCTGGCACCCTGTGGTGGGTGGGTGGCTGGCACAGGGGCTGTGGGTGGCTGGCTGGTACAGGGCCTGTGGGTGGCTGGCTGGTACAGGGCCTGTGGGTGGCTGGCTGGCTGGTACAGGGCCTGTGGGTGGCTGGCTGGCTGGCTCGCTGGTACAGTGCCTGTGGCTGGCTGGAACAGGGCCTGTGGGTGGCTGGCTGGCACCGGGCTGCTGTGGGTGGGTGTATGGCTTTGATACGCTCCCGGGAAACTAGTCCCGACTCCAGGCGAGGCTGTCCAAGGCGAGGGAGGCAGCCTAAGAAGGCAGAATGACGTCACGAAAATATCGACAATATCGGTAACTTCCTTTCTCAGCCGAGGCAATGTCAGTGTTTACAACTGCATAGACCAGGTGTGACATCATTACATCATGTCCAGCCTCTGAAAGCTCATAGAGACTGCCGGGGACCATCTGGCCCATGATATTCTCTATGGTGAACTTCCGGTGCTGCAGGATTCCTTCTCCGGCTAGCCGATCACATGGGGAGCGCGTAGAAGCACCGGAGGGCGGCGGGAGTAGGAGGGTGTCCCCTTCTTCTGACTGTAAAAACAATCAAGCAGCTGAACAGCAGCTATGATTGTTTTTAGGGTGCAGGGAATCGCTGGCATACTTTTGGCGGGATCTAATGTAATTTCACCCCTTTCAAATGAATGGGCTGAAAATCGCACCACACTGAGTTTCACATGAATCGCACAGGAACGTGTAGTGCATTCCATAGTGATTCCAGTAAGGGCTGGTTCTCATCAAATGCAGTCCAGTGCATTTCTAAAGAGGAGCTCCAGACTCCCCCCCAAAAAATTAAAAGTCAACCGCTACAAATACTGTATCTAATGACTTTTAATATAAGGGCACTTACAGGGATCCAGCGATGTCCTCATCCGAGCCGATTCTTTGATGGGCTTCGGGTGCAGGTGCCGGCAACAGGGAAATAGGAAGTAAAGCCTTAACAGCCGGTTTCCTACTGCACATGAGCGAGCCGCACTGCATCTTGTGAATGGTTCCGCAATCTTCTGGGACCTGTAATGTGTCATCTCCGGTAATAAATATAAAAGCGGATCACGGAGCCGCGATCGCCGTCACATTTACGTCTCATACACCCGCCGCCGCTTTTATATTTATTACCGGAGATGAGGGAAGTGACAGCGATAGGAGAGGACATGATTTATGTTGCACCCGAAGTGTTTTAATGTACCCGCCGCAAGTATAACATTAGAAACAGTGCCTTGAGAATTTCATGCCCACCGAGCATGCGCACTTCTCAAATTCTTTCTTCTTCAATCACGTATCCGGGGCTCTGAGCATGCGCACTGCTGCGCTGCTCAGCTGTTTCAGCCCGGAAGTGACGGAGGTATGGTTTCTTCACGGGGTATGGTTTTTTAACTTTACACCGGAGAAGGAATCCACCGGAACTGGAAGTTCACCATAGAGAATATCGCAGGCCTAATGGTCTCAAGCAGTCTCTATGACCTTTCAGAGGCTGGGCGCCATGTTATGGCATCACACCTGGTCTCGGCAGTTGTAAACATTGACATTGCCTTGGCTGGGAAGCCGAGATCTTTTTTTTATGGTTTTCCAGAGGAGACATGTGGGGACTTATAGACCCCAGATCTCTCTGTAAAGAGGACCTGTCATGCCCTATAGTGAATAATAATAAAGTGATAAAAAATGAAAGTGTCAAAATAAAAAAATAAAAGTAAAATAAATAATAATAAAAAAAAAAAAATGTAAATCGCCCCTGTCCCTGCGTGCTTGCTAGTGGAACCAAACACATATGGTGAATCATTTAGTCTGGATATTAAATTTCACACTCCAAAAATCACAAAATACTATAATCTAATGGCCGAGGCCATGAGCGGAAGGTGAAAATAGGTGACCAGTATCCAGCTGATGGATCCAATGGTTGCTAACTGGTTTTAGCTCAACATGTTTCGTGCCACATCACGCTTCTTCAGGAGCTTGTTAGCGTGGGGCTGAGCACTGCTTCTCTGGGAATAGAGATTGAGATCCATATTAACCACTTTACCACCGGAGGATTTTGCTGTCTTACGTCTGGGCCACTTTTTGCGATTCGGCACTGTGCGAATTTAACTGACAATTGCGCGGTCATGCAACGCCATGCCCAAACGAAATTTACGTCCTTTTTTTCCCCACAAACAGAGCTTTCTTTTGATGGTATTTGATCACCTGTGCGATTTTCATTTTTTGCGATATTAATTAAAAAAAGCGACAATTTTGAAAAAATAACAATATTTTTCTACTTTGACAGTTAAAAAATATCCAATATCCAATATATTCAATTTTTGTCATATATTTAGGCCAAAATGTATTTAGCTACATGTCTTTGACAAAAAAATTCTCAATGAGCGTATTTTTAACCGCTTTATGACCGGAAGGTTTTACCGCATTCCTGACCAGGCCATATTCGGCACTGCATTACTTTAACGGACAATTGCGCGGTCGTGCAACGCTATACCCAAATTTATGTCCTTTTTTACCCCACAAATAGAGCTTTCATTTGGTGGTATTTGATCACCTGTGTGATTTTTAATTTTTGCGCTATAAACAAAAAAAGAGCGACAATTTTGAAAAAATAACAATATTTTTCAAATTTTTTTATATGAAATTCCCCCCCCAAAAAATGTAAAAATCAACATTTTTTATCATTTTAAGCCAATTTGTTTTCTGCTACCTATGTTTGGTAAAAAAAAACCGCAATAAGCGTATTTTGATTGGTTTGCGCAAAAGTTATTGCGTTTACTAACTAAGGGAAAGATTTCTGTCATTTTTGGTGTTTTTTTTTGTTTAACGAGTAATGGCGGCGATCTGCGATTTTTTTTGCGGGACTGCGACATTGCGGCGGACAGATCGGACCCTTAACTGACATTTTTTACACTTTTGGGGGTACCAGTGACATTACTACAGTAATCAGTGCTATATATATGCACTGTTACTGTAAAAATGACACTGGCAGGGAAGGGGTTCATTTTTATTGGAGAGGGAGGGGTTAATGTATGCCTGGTGCTTACTAACATGTGTGGGGGGAGGTGACTGAGTGACACAGGGACAGATCGCAGGTTCAGCTATGCTGAATCCTGTAATCTGTCCCTGCCTGTCACTTAGGAGATTTCCACACTAGATCCCCGACGATCGGGGAAGAGCAGCAGTGATCGCTCCTCCCCTGGCCCGACTCCCGCTGTAACTGTATACAGCGGGAGCGAGCCTCCGGCGGCGCGCGCGCGCCGCTGAGAAAGGGGAATGTCTGGTGACGTAGGTCTACGTCGCCAGACGATAACGAGCCACTGTGCCGCAGTACAGTCAACGTTACTGGTCGTCAAGTGGTTAAAGACAATATATATATATATATATATATATATATATATATACAAATATACAATTGTTTAAATATAAAACTTACATACATACGTCTATAAATAGATAACTACTTACAAAAAATGCCTAAATAAAGACAGCAGTATAACTGGAGGAAGCCCCAGGAACCATAGAAAGCAAACAAAGTTTGAAAAATTGCCGTGCAAGATAAAAAAAGTTGCAATGACCACCATCTTATTCCCTAGGGTCTCTGCTAAAACAAACAAAAAAAAAAAAAAAAACATATATAATGTTTGAGGTTTCTGAGTAATTTTCTAGCAAAAAAAAAAAAAAATGACGATTTTTACATGTCGGAGAGATGTGTCAGAATTAGCCTGGGTGGTAAGTGGGGTAATCTGCATCATAAATGCATGCCCAGTGTTTTCAATGTATTCCAATGGCCCTAGTTCACACCAGTGCAGTAAAAAAAAAACCTGCTACATATTTTCTATATGGAATGGATATGGAAAAAACGCATGTAAATACACCGGAGTGCATGTACACTCAAAAAAACGCACATTGTCCTGAGATTTTTCAAGCATCAAAATTAAAAAAAAGAACCCCCCTGGAATGTATTATTAAAATGCATTAAAAAAAACACATGTAAGTCCCAGTTCGCACTGATGTGATGCTGGAAACACAGCGATTCCTGTGCGCTTCCCGCACTGCATAGCGATCACACTGTGTTTATGCGATCTGCTGTGAGCGTCAATTAAAAGTTAACGACACCCCAAAAGCAGTTCACAAAATGCAGTGCGTTTTCATGAACCGGATCCCATGGCTATGAACTCCCATGCGTTCCGGTTCCAGTGCGTAGGGGAAAAAAAGCTGCCTGCACCGTAACTGCTCAGGCTCGGTTCACACTGCCACGGCTTGTCATGTGACTTAAGAGTTCAAAGTCACATGACAAGTTGCACCTCATTTACTGCAATGGAACTGTTCTAATCGGAGCGACTCAAGTCACATCGACTTAAAGATTCCTGCACTACGTTGGGGTGACTTCATCACGACTTGCATTGATTTATGTAAAAAAAAGTCGCAAGCAAGCCGCAAAGAAGCTGCGTGGAAGTGGTGTTTTAAGTCACCTGACTTTTTGGTCGCAGCAGTATGAACAGGTGACCCCAGATCTGAGCTCCTGTAGAAATATGCCCCCCCCCCCCTATTTACTGCAATGGAACTGTTCTAATCGGAGCAACTCAAGTCACATCGACTTAAAGGTTCCTGAACTACTTTGGGGCGACTTCATCATGACTTGCATTGATTTATGTTATAGAAAAGTCGCAAACAAGCCGCAATGAAGCTGCGTGGAAGTCACCTCTTTGGTCACCTGACTTTCCGGTCGCAGCAGTATGAACTGAGCCTAATGCAAAACTGCATCCGGAAATTGTGGTGTGAACCAATTATAAATCGCAACCTCTTTGCTCGCTGTGCGTTTTTGCACGTTTTCAGTACCCACTATAACGTGGCGTGTGCGCGTTTCTCTTCAAAATGCGACTGCCATCTGCAGCAAGTGTCCATGTTAAGTTAACGACACCCCAATAAAGGTCGCAAACGCAAGGCATTTGCCTTCACCGAATCTCATGGTCCTTCTGTACCAATGCGATCTGTTTGCAGTACATTTTTTACAGTAGTGCATGTGCTACTTTTGTGGCGGTCAAGTGCGATTTGGCCACTTTAAAATGAATAGGCCCAAACTGCACCACAATGTACCGCATGTGAATTTTCATTTATTTTCCTCGCTAAGTTGCGTTTACACGTGTTTATGTGCGTGTACGTGTGTCTGCGGTGCGTTTCGGTGCAGAAAAACGCTGCATGTTGCACTTTCTTTAAAACGCACATGAACGCTCCGCAGCGGTGTAGGCGGGGCTCATTGGAATGCATTCATTTCTCATGTACATGCGTTTATAATGCGATAAAGTGACCTCTGACTGCATGTTGTGTAATGAGCCCCTATTATAGAAGCCTCCCCCCCCCCTGTTTCCCCCATAGTAAGATGGGGGGGGGGCAGTGATGACATCACACAGGTGACCCCAGATCTGAGCTTCTGTAGAAATATGATGCCCCCCCGGGCTGTGAATTAATAATGATGGGGGGGGGGGGGATGATTGCAGACAACTCTGACATCCCAGTTTGGAGCTGAGATTTACAAGGGAAGAGCGGGCGAAACCAACTCCATCCCGGGAGGGGGAGGCCGGCTGCAGCCCGGATAATGCCGCTGGGTTATAAAGTAATATAATGCGGGATTTCTGACACCTCCCGATTTCTGAGCCTCTCCCGGCCCGGTGTGGGGGTGGGATCGGATCCGGAGCGGCTCTGCCGGAGGGAGAATGTGGTGGAGAGCAGAGCGGTCCCCCTCCCCGGTGAAGTGGTAGGTTCCATTTAAAGAGTTTGTGTGGTGTGTGCCGTGTCCTCTGTAGAGAGAGCCGGCTGTGTACTGAGTCCTGCAGATCCTCAGCCCACTGTGACCACCATGCGGCTCTGTGTCCCCTCCTGTCTCCGCAGGACAATATCCTACAAATGATGGACGACAACAAGCAGCTGGCCCTCCGCATCGATGGAGCCATCCACTCCGCCAGCCAGGAGGTCACCAACCTACGTACCGAGCTGACCGCCACCAACCGGAGACTGGCCGAGATCAACAGCGGGGGGGAGAGCATGGAGAACAACCAGCACGGCACCACCACCGGTAAGGACCCATACCTTCCTACCTACATACCTATATACCTACCTACATCCATACCTACCTACATACCCACATATATATCTACCTACCTACCTACATACATACATACCTACCTACACACATACATACCTACCTATATACATATCTACCTAGATAAATACCTACCTACATACACTCATACCTACCCACCTACACTGCAACCCGGGAACTTTACTACACCTTCACCCCCCCTCCATCAGTGTCACCCCCATCAGTGTCATCCCACATCACCCCCCCCCCCCCCCCCATCAGTGTCATCCCACATCACCCCCCCCCATCAGTGTCATCCCACATCACCCCCCCCCATCAGTGTCATCCCACATCACCCCCCCCCCATCAGTGTCATCCCACATCACCCCCCCCCCCATCAGTGTCATCCCACATCACTCCCCCCCCCCCCATCAGTGTCATCCCACATCACTCCCCCCCCCCATCAGTGTCATCCCACATCACACCCCCCCCCCTATCAGTGTCATCCCACATCACCCCCCCCCCATCAGTGTCACCCCCACATCACCCCTATCCCCTCCATCAGTGTCATCCCACATCACCCCCCTCCATCAGTGTCACCCCACATCATCCCCATCCCCTCCATCAGTGTCACCCCCATCCCCCCATCAGTGTCACCCCACATCATCCCCTTCTAACTTCACTGTATGTAAGCCACATGGAAAGAGGAACTACAAATCATCTTCATCCTCATCACCCTCCTCCTTATCCTCCTCCTCGTTGTCATCTTCATCCTACTTTTCACCCCCATCCCCTCGTCACCCTCTTCCTTATCCTCCTCATCACCCCTCTTCCTTATCCTCTTCATCACCCCTCTTCCTTATCCTCTTCATCACCCCTCTTCCTTATCCTCCTCATCACCCCTCTTCCTTATCCTCTTGATCACCCCTCTTCCTTATCCTCTTGATCACCCCTCTTCCTTATCCTCTTCATCACCCCTCTTCCTTATCCTCTTCATCACCCCTCTTCCTTATCCTCTTCATCACCCCTCTTCCTTATCCTCTTGATCACCCCTCTTCCTTATCCTCTTGATCACCCCTCTTCCTTATCCTCTTCATCACCCCTCTTCCTTCCTCTTCATCACCCCTTCTTCCTTATCCTCTTCATCACCCCTTCTTCCTTATCCTCTTCATCACCCCTTCTTCCTTATCCTCTTCATCACCCCTTCTTCCTTATCCTCTTCATCACCCCTTCTTCCTTATCCTCTTCATCACCCCTTCTTCCTTATCCTCTTCATCACCCCTTCTTCCTTATCCTCTTCATCACCCCTTCTTCCTTATCCTCTTCATCACCCCTTCTTCCTTATCCTCTTCATCACCCCTTCTTCCTTATCCTCTTCATCACCCCTTCTTCCTTATCCTCTTCATCACCCCTTCTTCCTTATCCTCTTCATCACCCCTTCTTCCTTATCCTCTTCATCACCCCTTCTTCCTTATCCTCTTCATCACCCCTTCTTCCTTATCCTCTTCATCACCCCTTCTTCCTTATCCTCTTCATCACCCCTTCTTCCTTATCCTCTTCATCACCCCTTCTTCCTTATCCTCTTCATCACCCCTTCTTCCTTATCCTCTTCATCACCCCTTCTTCCTTATCCTCTTCATCACCCCTTCTTCCTTATCCTCTTCATCACCCCTTCTTCCTTATCCTCTTCATCACCCCTTCTTCCTTATCCTCTTCATCACCCCTTCTTCCTTATCCTCTTCATCACCCCTTCTTCCTTATCCTCTTCATCACCCCTTCTTCCTTATCCTCTTCATCACCCCTTCTTCCTTATCCTCTTCATCACCCCTTCTTCCTTATCCTCTTCATCACCCCTTCTTCCTTATCCTCTTCATCACCCCTTCTTCCTTATCCTCTTCATCACCCCTTCTTCCTTATCCTCTTCATCACCCCTTCTTCCTTATCCTCTTCATCACCCCTTCTTCCTTATCCTCTTCATCACCCCTTCTTCCTTATCCTCTTCATCACCCCTTCTTCCTTATCCTCTTCATCACCCCTTCTTCCTTATCCTCTTCATCACCCCTTCTTCCTTATCCTCTTCATCACCCCTTCTTCCTTATCCTCTTCATCACCCCTTCTTCCTTATCCTCTTCATCACCCCTTCTTCCTTATCCTCTTCATCACCCCTTCTTCCTTATCCTCTTCATCACCCCTTCTTCCTTATCCTCTTCATCACCCCTTCTTCCTTATCCTCTTCATCACCCCTTCTTCCTTATCCTCTTCATCACCCCTTCTTCCTTATCCTCTTCATCACCCCTTCTTCCTTAACCTACCTACAACATACATACCTACCTATATACATATCTACCTAGATAAATACCCTACACTCTAATACCTACCTCCACCTACACTGCAACCCGGGAACTTTATACACCTTCACCCCCCCTCCATCAGTGTCACCCCCATCAGTGTCCATCCCACATCACCCCCCCATCAGTGTCATCCCACATCACCCCCCATCAGTGTCATCACAACACCCCCCCCATCAGTGTCATCCCACATCACTATCAGTTCTCACCAACTCCTCTTTTCTTCACCCCTCTTCCTTATCCTCTTCATCACCCCTCTTCCTTATCCTCTTCATCACCCCTCTTCCTTATCCTCTTCATCACCCCTCTTCCTTATCCTCTTCATCACCCCTCTTCCTTATCCTCTTCATCACCCCTCTTCCTTATCCTCTTCATCACCCCTCTTCCTTATCCTCTTCATCACCCCTCTTCCTTATCCTCTTCATCACCCCTCTTCCTCATCCTCTTCATCACCCCTCTTCCTCATCCTCTTCATCACCCCCTCTTCCTCATCCTCTTCATCACCCCTCTTCCTCCTCCTTATCATCATCATCCTCCTCCTCCTCCTTATCATCATCATCCTCCTCCTCCTCCTTATCATCATCCTCCTAACTTCACTGTATGTGAGCCACATAGTGAGAGCAACTACAATTACTGTTTAGCGTTACTGTTACTCTGCAATGCCATACTGTGGGCTGCTAGGAATACCTTTGCTGTATGTGATCCACATGGAGAGCAGCTACAACACCTCATCATTATCACCTCCATCATCCTCATCCCATACACCAGTGTTACCCACATCATCCTCATCCTCATCCCCTCCACCAGTGTTACCCACATCATCCTCTTTCCTTCCATCATTCTCTTGTCTTGCATTACTGTTACCCCGCACTGCAATGCCATCCCCTGGGCTGCCCGGGGGCCCCTTCTCCTTTATACAATACCCGAGCTGCTAATATCAGTCTGTTCAGTCATAAGATCCATATTGTAAATGCACGGAGCTCCGTCTCCCGGGATGATAAATATGTAATAAATCTGGGAGGGGGGGAGGTATCGGTGTGTACACAGCACTTTATTGGTGTGTATGGGGATGGGTGTCCCAGCCGTTCTCTTACTGTTATGTATATCCAGGCTGGGCACCGAAGCTGACAACCCCCCCGGGGTGACGGAAAGGACTGTCAACAGCATCTGTCATTTGGATACATTTGTGGCTCCGGAACATTCTATTAATGACAAGTAACACAACTGTCTGCTATGGTTTTATCAAGTGAATAGGATTGGAGGGGATTGCTAGAGGATATTCTATTTCTTTTATAACAAAGTAACTTAGGAGAAGTTTGCTGTCACTCAGCGAAGTATAGGATTGGTCTATATCTTCTCTTATTCACTACATTTAATGTTGGTACACGGGGGGTTTGCAGCTCCACCACACCATCATTGTTACCATACACAGGGCTGTTGCTGGTTCTGACTCTGGTGCGTGTGTGTGTGCGCGCGCCACATGGAAGTGCAGCTACACCACCTTATCACCCTCCATCTGTGTTACCCCCACACTGCCCTGATATATAGACTTTGCTACTGTCTAGTGTGAGCCGCAGGAGTATGCAGATACTCCACTTCACCACCATCAATGTACTTACCATTGTATAGCACCACTTCATAGTTCCTCCATCACTGTTACCCCACACTGCTGTGCCATAGACTGTGCTACTGTCCAGTGTGAGCCACATGAGTGCCCAGATACCCCACGTCACCACCATTAAAGTAATTATCCTTGTGCAACACCACCCGCACCACTTCATAACCCTACCATCAGTGTTACCCCACATTGCCCTGCCTTAGGCTGTGCTACTGTCCAGTGTGAGCCACGTGAGGGTTCAGTTACCCCACGTCACCACCATCAAAGTAATCATCCTTGTTCAACACCACCTGCACCACTTCATAATCCTCCATCAGTGTTACCCCACATTGCCCTGGCATAGACTGTGCTACTGTCCGGTGTGAGCCACGTGAGGGAGCAGTTACCCCACATTGCCCTGCCTTAGCCTGTGATGCTGTCCGGGGTGAGCCACGTGAGGGCGCATTTACCCCACGTCACCACCATCGAAGTAATCATCCTTGTTCAACACCACCTGCACCACTTCATAATCCCTCCATCAGTGTTACCCCACATTGCCCTGCGTTAGACTGTGCTACTGTCCAGTATGAGCCACGTGATGGTGCAGATACCCCACTTCACCACCATCAAAGTAATTATCCTTGTGCAACACCACCTGCACCACTTCATAATCCCTCCATCAGTGTTACCCCATACTGCCCTGCCATAGACGGCGGTTATTTCCTATTGGAGCCATGTAAATGTGCAGATACCCCCACTTCACCACGATCTATGATTTCAGTGTTACCCCACACCACCATGTCATAGACTGTGCTACTGTCCAATGTGAGCCACATGAGTGTTCAGATACCCAACTTCACCACCATCAAAGTACTTACCCTGATCTAACACCACCTTCACCACTTCATAATCTCTCAATCGGTGTTACCCCACACTGCCATGCCTTAAACTGTGCTACTGTCCAGTGTGAGCCACATGAGTGTTCAGATACCCTACTTCACCACCATCAAAGTACTTACCCTTGTTTAACGCCACCTTCACCCCTTCATTAATCACCTCCATCAGTGTTACCCCACACTGTCATGTCATAGACTGTGCTACTGTCCAGTGTGAGCCACGTGAATGTGCAGATACCCCACTTTACCACCATCAACGTGCTGTAGACACTGCTAACTTTTTATACTGACTGCTGTGTGAGCCACATGGGGAAGTGGTGTAGCTGCACCCCTGTCACTGCCTACAAAGGGGTGCAGCTACACCACTTCCCCATCATTGCCTTCATTATTCTCCCCTTCCCTCCATCATACTGCAATGAAATAGACTGTGCTGCTGTGTATGTGTCACATGGGTGTGCAGCTGCACCACATCATCCTCCTCATCTTTATTATCCTCTTCACCCCTTCATCATCACCCACTCTGCACCTCCATAGGCAGAGCTGCTAAGATTTTCCTGGTATTCTATGTATCTTTAGTCTCTTTATACACAAACTTCAAGGATCCCAGCACAGATAACTGACGCTGCAGTTTTGATAGATGTTGGAAAGTTTTATGCATGTCTTGTGCTGGATTTACATAGAAGGATGCAAAGTTAATCAATGGATGAAGGATCAATTCCTATAATATTGAGATCTGTATTTCTAGGATGGTTGCATTGATCTGTTTGATCGGTTATATTGTAGCAAGCTGGTTGAATTTCCTGAATCGATATTGGTATAGTCATCATTGGTGACCCGGTAGACAGATCGTTGTGTTGGTTTGCACACCTGCTGTGTTCATTACTGGAGGCTCCGGGCTTTACTTTTAGTTTTTTTATTTGTTGGTGTGAAAAATGGGGCAGGAAGAGTGAGACTCCAAGCAGAGCTGAGAATTACAAACAGGGGGAGATCTCGCCACTGGGGTGCCTGTGAGCGGCAAGAATCCGGCCGGTCATTCCAGTGCAGGCATAGCTTGAATATCAATCTTTTTACAGGGCTGATTCTATGGTGTGTTTTTCCGCACTTCTCATTGTGTAGGTTTGCATGTAATGGAGCTGGGAATGCAGACTCCTTTTCCTTTGCTACGGATCTGATGCATCTCAGCCGATGGTGATCCATCCTGTCTGAGAGGAAGCAGATCCCCTGTATTATCTGGTGATTGGAAGGATCCCTCCTGTCTGAGAGGAAGCAGATCCTCTGTATTCTCTGCCGATTGGAAGGATCCATCCTGTCTGAGAGGAAGCAGATCCCCTGTATTCTCTGGTGATTGGAAGGATCCCTCCTGTCTGAGAGGAACCAGATCCTCTGTATTATCTGGTGATTGGAAGGATCCCTCCTGTCTGAGAGGAAGCAGATCCTCTGTATTCTCTGGTGATTGGAAGGATCCCTCCTGTATTATCTGGTGATTGGAAGGATCCCTCCTGTCTGAGAGGAAGCAGATCCCCTGTATTATCTGGTGATTGGAAGGATCCATCCTGTCTGAGAGGAAGCCAATTCTCTGTATTCTCTGGTGATTGGAAGGATCCATCCTGTCTGAGAGGAAGCAGATCCTCTGTATTGTCTGGTGATTGGAAGGATCCCTCCTGTCTGAGAGGAAGCAGATCCCCTGTATTCTCTGGTGATTGGAAGGATCCCTCCTGTCTGAGAGGAAGCAGATCCCCTGTATTCTCTGGTGATTGGAAGGATCCCTCCTGTCTTAGAGGAAGCAGATCCCCTGTATTATCTGGTGATTGGAAGGATCCCTCCTGTCTGAGAGGAAGCAGATCCCCTGTATTATCTGGTGATTGGAAGGATCCATCCTGTCTGAGAGGAAGCCAATTCTCTGTATTCTCTGCCGATTGGAAGGATCCATCCTGTCTGAGAGGAAGCAGATCCTCTGTATTCTCTGGTGATTGGAAGGATCCCTCCTGTCTGAGAGGAAGCAGATCCCCTGTATTCTCTGGTGATTGGAAGGATCCCTCCTGTCTGAGAGGAAGCAGATCCCCTGTATTCTCTGGTGATTGGAAGGATCCCTCCTGTCTTAGAGGAAGCAGATCCCCTGTATTATCTGGTGATTGGAAGGATCCCTCCTGTCTGAGAGGAAGCAGATCCCCTGTATTATCTGGTGATTGGAAGGATCCCTCCTGTCTGAGAGGAAGCCAATTCTCTGTATTCTCTGCCGATTGGAAGGATCCATCCTGTCTGAGAGGAAGCAGATCCTCTGTATTCTCTGGTGATTGGAAGGATCCCTCCTGTCTGAGAGGAAGCAGATCCCCTGTATTCTCTGGTGATTGGAAGGATCCCTCCTGTCTGAGAGAAAGCAGATCCCCTGTATTCTCTGGTGATTAGAAGGATCCCTCCTGTCTGAGAGGAAGCCGATCCCCTGTATTCTCTGCCGATTGGAAGGATCCCTCCTGCCTGAGAGGAAGCAGATCCCCCTGTATTCTCTGGTGATTGGAAGGATCCATCCTGTCTGAGAGGAAGCAGATCCTCTGTATTCTCTGGTGATTTGGAAAGATCCATCCTGCCTGAGAGGAAACAGATCCTCTGTATTCTCTGGTGATTGGAAGGATCCATCCTGAGAGGAAGCAGATCCCCCTGTATTCTCTGGTGATTGGAAGGATCCCTCTCCTGCCTGAGAGGAAGCAGATCCTCTGTATTATCTGGTGATTGGAAGGATCCATCCTGTCTGAGAGGAAGCAGATCCCCTGTATTATCTGGTGATTGGAAGGATCCCTCCTGTCTGAGAGGAAGCAGATCCCCTGTATTATCTGGTGATTGGAAGGATCCCTCCTGTCTTAGAGGAAGCAGATCCCCTGTATTATCTGGTGATTGGAAGGATCCATCCTGTCTGAGAGAAGGCAGATCCTCTGTATTCTCTGGTGATTGGAAGGATCTATCCTATCTGAGAGGAAGCAGATCCTCTGTATTCTCTGCTGATTGGAAGGATCCATCCTGTCTGAGAGGAAGCAGATCCTCTGTATTATCGGGTGATTGGAAGGATCTATCCTGTCTGAGAGGAAGCAGATCCTCTGTATTCTCTGGTGATTGGAAGGATCCATCCTGTCTGAGAGGAAGCAGATCCTCTGTATTCTCTGGTGATTGGAAGGATCCCTCCTGTCTGAGAGGAAGCAGATCCTCTGTATTCTCTGCTGATTGGAAGGATCCCTCCTGTCTGAGAGGAAGCAGATCCTCTGTATTATCGGGTGATTGGAAGGATCTATCCTGTCTGAGAGGAAGCAGATCCTCTGTATTCTCTGGTGATTGGAAGGATCCCTCAAGTCATCAGCTCTTGTATTAGGGTCCATGTACACGGGACGTTGTTAAAAGTCCCTTTGAATGCTGGAATTTTTAGGACGTTTGAAACGTCCGTTCGGTCGTGTTTGTACCCGCGTTTAGCGGGCGTTTGCGTTTAGAACCGTTCCTAGAGGTCAAAAAAATTATTCCCCTTTAAAATGGAAAAACGCGAACGCCAAATGCAGGTCATCGCGTTCGGACGCGTTTGGTCGCGTTTTTGCGTTTGAAACGCCGGGAAACACACGTTCGAACGCAAATAATTGCGTTCTAAAAAAAGTTCCTGAACGCAACTGCCCGCAAACGACCGAAAACGACCTGGTGTACATGGACAGATAAGATAAAATGTAGATGGATTCAGGGGCTTCTAAAAAAAAAACGCCCAACTGCTCCTAAACGGCCATTTCCAGCGTCCCGTGTACATGGAGCCTTTTAGACCCATAAATGTGGAAAGATTTTGGGAACAGATCGAGGGACAGCTATCATCTAGGCCAGGAATATGCAAACTGTGGCCCTCCAGCTGTTGCAAAACTACAAGTCCCATCATGCCTCTGCCTCGCGGTGTCATTCTTGTGGCTGTCTGAGTCTTGCTATGCTCATGGGACTTGTAGTTCTGCAACATCTGGAGGGCCAGAATTTGCATATCCCTGATCTAGGGGGTGATTCTTAACATTAATTTGTTACACTAGAATTATATCAATTTGCCATTTTTATGGGAGAGATGATTGTACCATAGTAGTGGAATTTGCAGAACATATGGTTTGTGTTAGAACCTTATAAAATGAGCAGGGTGGCTCCCAAATTAAAAGCTGAATTCCACTCGGGTCCCAGCCCATGAATCCGGTTAGTGGGATCTAATGCTCTTTTGTTCTATGACCTTGAGTTTTGGTTTTTTTATTCCTTATAAAGTGTAAATTCAGACTTCCCAGAATTTTATTCCAAACCCCCAAAATAGAGTATTTGGTGGTGCATGTTCCCGAGTCTTAAAATGGTTGTAAATCCTTACAGATACCCAATGAAGTGACTGCGCTCAGGTGATACACAGAGAACAAATCCTCCTACATAAGTTGTACCTGTATATCTGCAGCCCTTTCTTCTCTACATCCATTCAAAGTGCTGAATTTATAAGCTTACCTGAGGCTCTGTTCACATCTAGGTGTTTTCGGGCAATTTTCTGCGCTAAGCCTCAGCTTTAAAAATACCCAACAAGACAAATCCCATTCCTTTTAATGTCCTCTGTTCACATCTGAGCATTCTGTCACCTTAAGCAAAATACCTGTCGCTCAAAAAAGTGCACAAACTTTCTTTTTGGGCAGATTTTAGGTGTTTTTATTTTTTTTTCATGGTCACTTGTCAACCTAAAAAACGCCTGTAAAAATAGCAACGCCTAGATATTAACGTAGCCTAAAACTGGATACACACTATACAATTTTATATTTAGACTTTTTCCTTTAGATTTACCAAAACCATATAATATGAGGTCAAATCTAAACACTTAAATTTGTATGCCCTTGCACTACATAGTTGAAGGTAAATCTAAAGGAAATTGAACAACAAAAGTTGTATAATGTATCCAGCTTTAGAGTTCAAAAGAAGGGGGCAGAGAGCTAAAGTTACACTCTGCAGAGCTCAGTGAGGAGAGCTGATTGGATAAAAGGGACCCCCTTCACACAGGAACAGAGCTGAGGCTGTCATTCAGCTGGAGGTCCCTCAACCGGTCACCAATCTTCTCTTGGTGTCAGAAAAACTTGTCATAAGTGATTCATGCTGATATCAGAGGAAGGGAGCAGCAGACAGAAATTGCATTTAGTGCTCTGGATGGAGACAAGTACACAATATAGAGGGATATGCGTTGTTCATATTTCATGTCTGAGTATTACAACCACTTTAAAGTGACACTAAACTCTGGTTTTAAGATAGTTTTATTCAAGTATGTGTTACCAACTCCGAACAGTCCCTTCTAGTGCTCTCAGCCTCCTCCAAATTCCTTTTTATTGCTGCCGTGGTTTGACTTCCTGTTAGAGGTTGCAGTGTTCGTTCTCAGTGGTCCATGCTCGCTCCCAAGGTGGACAAGTGACCATGGACTGTGGGATTTATTGTGCATATCACCACTCCTAACATGCAGTGCTCATTCCAAACCAACAGAAGTGAGGGGGAAAAGGAGAGTTTCATGAGCTCACGGAGGAGGTTGCACAGAGGCACAGTAAGAAAAGAATAAATGAAAAACAGATTACAGGGCCATTAGGTAATGGATGTGTATGGATTATTTTTAGAGAATAAGGATATCATTTGGGCCCCATTTACACTTGAACACGCGTTCTTGCTCGCGATTTTGTGTGGGCAGTTCGCATGTTGGGCATAGGGCAGCCCATTCACTTCAATGGGGTGCTATATACATTTGTTGCCCAAAAAAAAGCTCCAGCTCCTTTTTGGCTGACCAGCTTAATGTGATTTTTAAAGTCGCATATTGCCGCGGTTGCTGCACATTTCTCTTGCTCATCGATCACGGCAAATGCACACCACATTTGGGGTGCCATTTAACACGACTGGCACCCAAATGCATATGGCACTTTTTGCAGAGATTGCCACAAGATTTCCTATTGCGGGCATAATTGTGGCGATTCTGCCCTCGATTCCAAATCACCAAGTGATAATGGGGCCTTAAAATTCCTTTTGCTACTTTAAAGTGTATGAGAAACGGGTTAGAATTGTCACCGCTGGCCCTGGGGTAATTTACCCCTCTAAAGGGAGAGAAAATCCAAAATTTGGAGTTGTCGCTGGAACAGGAATAGAGGGTTAGTCTTCCTGTGGGCACAGTTGTTTTAGGCTACATTCACATGTGGGCGTAGCGGATCACGGACAGAATCACCGCGATTCTGCCCGCGATCCGGAATCATTGCAAATCGCGGGACGCCTGTGATTTGCAATGGCACCCCAAATGCTGTGTGATGTTGCCGCAATTTCTGCCTGCCGAATCACGGTAACAACACGCAAACAGAATTGCGGACGCATGACGCCCAAAAAAGGTACAAGCGCTTCTTTTGGGTGTCATGCGTCTCACGATTCTGTATGTGCAATTTTACCGCGATTCGGCTGGCGGAAATCGCGGCAACATCGTACAGCATTTGGGGGTGCCATTGCAAATCACAGGCGTCCCGCAATTTGCAATGATTCCGGATCGCGGGCAGAATCGTGGTGATTCTGCTCGTGATCCGCTATGCCCACATGTGAACGTAGCCTTAGTGACAGCAGTCTAAGATGAGATGTTTGCTTTTAGGCCCTGTTCACACCTGAGCGTTTTTCACCTCGTAAAATGCTCATCTCTGAAGTCTCAAAACGTCCAACAAGCAAAATCCCATTCATTTCAATGGCCCCTGTTCACATATGAGCGTTTTCTCGCCTAAAGCTCAAAAGAAGTACATGAGCTTCTTTTTTTGGCAGATTACCAGCGTATTTGTTAGATGTCAATGCCTGCCTCCAAATACTTGCAAAAAAAACCTGAAAAACGCCAAAAAAAACCCACCCTAAAATGCTACACTCAGGTGTGAATGGAGCCTTATGCTTTTGTGAAGGAAAATCTTCCCAAAGGGACACAGACAGCCCTGTCGGGATTCATACCTTCTCTACTGTAATAAAGCCCTAAGCTTTTTCTGTAAATTACAGAACGCCCCCCCCCCCCCCATCTGCCTAGTTTATGGGTGCTCAACCTCTGGCCCTCCAGCTGTTTCAGAACTACAAGTCCCATGAGGCATTGCAAGCCATTGACCGCTCCCAAAGGCAGAGGCATGATGGGAATTGTAGTTCCGCAACAGCTGGAGGGCCACAGGTTGAGTACCCATGGCTTGTGTTATGAGAGGGGGGAAATGCTCTGTAGACCTGCTGTAAGGATGACAACGCTTCTCCTCCAAAGATACAGTACATGGAATGAACATTGTCACCTTAGGACAGGAAGTGTGTTAGAGGCGGGATCAACAGGTGAAAATAAGGTCTAAAGTAGAAAACCAATGCAGCCACCACATCTAAGGCTGGGTTCACAGCTTGTGAGGGTCAGGAATGCACTCAAAATCACTCGCTTTCCCATCATGCACAGAAACGCGCTGCCCTTTAGCAGACGTGCGGTGTTGCCATTACTGTTAATGGCACCTGATGCTTCGAACACGTGCGCCAAACTACATGGTTTGCAGCAAGTTTTGGAAAAGGGTCAAGGACTACGTGGCCATGTTGCTCGTCTGTAGGGTAGCCCATTGAAATGAATGGGTGGAAAATGTGCAGAAACATGCTTGCACTCTGTCCTATGGTGTGAGCCTAGCCTAGGAAATAGTAAATTGTAATCTGTTACATTGTGTTCTTCCATGTCTGCAATACTTTGTAGATTTGTTTCTTGATACATTTTAAGTTGATGTAACTTTTAATCAGAAGTTCCCCTTCATGGGTTTCTCCTGACGGCTGAGCCTTTGCATTGGATAAATAAATTGTGATGGGATGGAATGTTGTCTCTTTTTTTTCAAAATGTTTATCAATATTTTTGAAGATTTCGGTAAAAAGATGCTTATTTGTAAATAACACGATTGATTAGAACAATAGTGCAACAGTCTTGTAAGCTGAAGGTCAGCTGGTTGTCTTTCAAGCATCTTGTAAATTTAGTTTTATCTGTAAGTGCCGGTTCACATATATGCGATGTGGGAACCCTGCGAATCCACTGCGGGTTCCCGCATCGCATTCAAATCGCTGGCAGTTCACACTGTCATATGCGAATCGCTGGGGGTGTCAATGCAAAGGTAACTACTCCCCCAAATCAATTCACATATTGCAGTGCGAACTGTCCATTTGGACATGTATGGCGGAATTTGCATCAGATTCAGGAACAATCTGTATGGCTGAATTTGTATCGGATTCAGGAACAATCTGGATGGCTGAATTTGTATCGCATTCAGGAACAATCTGTATGGCTGAATTTGTATCGCATTCAGGAACAATCTGTATGGCTGAATTTGCATTGGATTCAGGAACAATCTGTATGGCTGAATTTGTATTGGATTCAGGAACAATCTGTATGGCTGAATTTGCATTGGATTCAGGAACAATCTGTATGGCTGAATTTGCATCGGATTCAGGAACAATCTGTATGGCTGAATTTGCATTGGATTCAGGAACAATCTGTATGGCTGAATTTGCATCGGATTCAGGAACAATCTGTATGGCTGAATTTGTATTGGATTCAGGAACAATCTGGATGGCTGAATTAGTATCGCATTCAGGAACATTCTGGATGACTGAATTTGTATCGCATTCAGGAACAATCTGTATGGCTGAATTTGTATCGCATTCAGGAACAATCTGTATGGCTGAATTTGTATCGCATTCAGGAACAATCTGTATGGCTGAGTTTGCATCGGATTCGGACACAACTCACACAGGACCCTTTTTGGGTCCACACCAGAATCTGATCGTATGGGTGTTCACACCTATGCAATCCTATTCATGTCTGAACTGACAGAGCGCACTGCGATGTGCAAACTGATCTGGGGGTGTCGTTAACTTTGTATTGATGCCCCCAGCGATTCGCATATGCCAGTGTGAACTGCCTGTGAGTTAAAGGCGATGTGGGAACCCGCAGTGGCTTCTCAGGGTTCCCGCATCACATATGTGTGAACCAGGACTTAGCTGAGATTTAGGAACAAAAAGCAGTGGCCGGTGTCAGTAGTTTTTTATTTATTTTTTTTTTTATTTCAATTTTCTTTCTTATAATAAATTATATTTATTTTTTATTTTTTTAATTTTTTTTTTTTTTGTTACCCTGCTGTGGGGCTTTTGTGTAATATCGGGAGTCTAAACAGACTTTTGAGACCCAAAGAGACTGAGGACAGAGAATCCGCACTTCCTTTCTCTGCAGCCTCAGCTCCACTGGACAGTGAATGAACGGGAAATTCTCTGTGCTGAGCGGCTTCCTGTTCATTCACAAACGGAAGCATAGTAAACTTAGTTTTACTATGTTTCAGTTATGAATGAACACAGTGAATGACCGGTACTGATCACTTGTGTTCATTCAGAAAAGGAATGGCCTGAATAAAAATGACATATTTACTGACTGCTTCCCCCTCTCTCCATCCTGAAGATCCCTGCAGCAGCCAATGGGGGAAGAGAAGAGGGGAGGCTGGCGGTGCTGCGAGGGGTGGGGGTGGCGTTGGCAGAAGTAAGAGGAACCTGGACAGAGAGAGAGGTATTTATTGGAACTGATCACCCTGTATTTTCCCTCCTGTGGCAGCTGAATGCTGGTGGGAGGGAGAGGAGGAGAAGCCACCTTTCAGGAGGAAAATACGGAGGAGGGGTTCCAGTAAATGCCACCCTGCTCCTGTGCAGGTTTTGCTGGGGTCGCCTTCCTCCAGTTAAGCTATCCCCCACACAGTAGGCAGGGCCGGATTAAGAGCATCATGGGCTTGGTGCTGAGGATTTTGAAGGGCCTTAAGGGCCGTGCCTTGGCATGCACCCAGAGGAGGAAGGGTGCAGCCATGCATGCCTAATTCAACATGGGATGCTGTCTCTGAAGCCCATAAACACATCCATGCATCGGCAACTGTCCCTCCTTGTCCGGCCTTCGTGCTGTGTGGGGAGGTTCTGAGGGAGCTGCCTGGGGAAGCGAGCATAGAAGCCAGACTTCTGTGTTTACAAGTGACAGAAGAGCGGTAACAGTGAATATGGCCAACCCGGGGCCTATATAAAGGTAGGGGCCTGGAGCTGCAGCTCCAATAGCCCCTACGTTAATCTGGCCCTGACAGTAGGCACTCCCTAGGAGCACACTTAACCCTTTGATCGCCCCTGATGTTAACCCCTTCCCTGCCAGTGTAATTCGTACAGTGACAGTGCATATTTTTTTTTTAGCACTGATTAATGTATTAGTGTCATTGGTCTCCAAAAAAGTGTCAAAAGTGTGAGTTAGGTGTCCAATTTGCCTGCCACAATGTCGCAGTCCCGCTAAAAATCACTTATAGCCCCCATGACTAGTTAAAAAAATATATATATATACAAATTCCATAAAAATATCCCATAGTTTGTAGACGCTATAACTTTTGTGCAAACCAATCAATATATGCATATTGGGAATTTTTATTTTTATTAAAAATATCTAGCATTATACATACTGGCCTAAATTGATGAATAAATTAGATTTTTTTTTTTTTAATGTTATTGTATAGCATAAAGGAAAAAAAAAAAAAAAAAAACGCGTGTTTGTGTGTATATGTATGTGTGTGTAATAAATATATATATATATATATATATATATATATATTTATTTTTTTTTTTCAAAATTGTTGATCTGTTTTTAGTTTATAACACAAAAAATGAAACTGCAGAGATGATCAAATACCTCTAAAAGAAAGCTCTATTTGCGGGAAAAAAGGGGATATATATATATATATATATATATATATATATATATATATATATATATATATATATATATATATATATATATATATATATATATATATATATATATATAATTTTTTTTTTTTTTTGGGTAAAGTGTCGCTTGTCCACACAATTGTCAGTTAAAGTAACGCAGTGCCGTATCGCAAAATATGGCCTGGTCATGAAGGGAAGGTAAGCCTTCCGGGGCTTAAGTGGTTGATTAAAAAGAATATTATACAATTTTACTATATATATATAAATTTTATTTATTTTTTAAAGCTGACCATTTCAGTTTCGGCCAAGTGCATCCTGAATTTTCGGTTTCAGAACCAGAATTTTCATTTTGGCGCACCAATACATTTTGCATGTCGTCACCCACGTTTACCTTCTTCCATCAGCATAGCCTTTCCAGGGATACTGGCGTGCACCGAGCGCACTGTTTGGGATGCATCCAGCTAATGCTTAGTACATCTGATCAGTCCTCTGTCTATGGGCTGCTTAACCCCAAGAGGACCCATTTTTCTCCTAGTTCACATTGGCATATAAACTGCACCCTCCATGTGCCCCCTCCACCTGTCTGCTGGATTCTGCAGAGTGAATGGCTGGCTCAGTTTTGCACTGGACACATGTCAGGCTGTGTTTGTGGCACTGTATTTCTCTGGCCCCTACACTGCTTTGTACAGAGGGTAGAATTACAATAGGCTGTCATCGCAAACTGCAATTATACAAGTGTGATCACAGCTTTGGGAATGCTCTCCTCCCCCCTCCCCCACCGGCTGCCCATTCTTCCACTGTAGACGCTGCCTTTAGAGGGGGAATTCTGTAAAGCTGAATCTGACCGTTGCAGGCGGTCACCCGGGAGTTTGTTTGAAATGGCTGGAGATTGTCCCCGGTCACACACAGCTTGGCTTGGGTCTCAGGAAGGCTGGAAGAAGATTAATTCACTGTCTGTTGGTGGGGTGGATTTATTCCAGGGACTGCAATTCCGTTTGAATCAGCAGCGGCGCAATTAAAGGACTGGTAAGCCGAAGCAAATCAGTGACTTCTGGGGATAAGCAAATAAGTGTGTGGAAGTTCCATTATCCGTGTATTCCTATTTATGTACACAGATCAGCCATAACATTATGACCACTGACAGGTAAAGTGAGTAACATTGATTATCTCATTACTGTCATCTGAAAGTGGGTTGGATATATTCGGCGGCAAATCAACATGTTGTCCATAAAGTTGATGTGTTGAAAGCAGAAAAAATGGGCAACAGTAAGGATTTTAACAAAAAACAGCAACCCACTTTGGTAGGCATGAGCCGCGTGACATTTGAGGCAAATAGTACACCACTTTCAATAAAGTATAAGGCACACGATACTCCGGTTTGAGCATCTACTTTCATCTCCCCTTTTTTTTTTTTGTATTTTCGCGCATTTGCACAATTTTGCGTGCATGCATGCATTTTTGCGCAGAAACGTATTCATGTTCTTGTTTTGCGCATTATGTAAATGGCCATTTGCGCACACTTGTATGTATTTGCGCGTATGAGGCGTAAATTACTGACCAAAAATGCAGATTTTTCTATTTTGTTTTTACTGGAGAATGCACAGCGCTTGTTTACGCACCTGTGTGCATAGGCACATTACAATTAATGGGCTGTATTTTAGCTTTGTAAAAAAAAAAAAAAAATGCTGTACTGAGCTCTTTCAAGCTGCAGTGTGCAAGAGGCCTTAATGTATTATTCCCAGAGTTGTATAAAGTACTCGAAATCCATACTTGAGTAAAAGTACAAGTGCTCGATCAAAAAGTGACTTGAGTAGAAGTGGAAGTGCTCGATCAAAAAGTGACTTGAGTAGAAGTGGAAGTGCTCGATCAAAAAGTGACTTGAGTAGAAGTGGAAGTGCTGGATCAAAAAGTGACTTGAGTAGAAGTACTAAAGTATTCAACATTTTTTGTACTTAAGTATTGCAAGTAGTTTTTTTAAAAATTTTGCTACTCAAGTACTGAAAGTAAAAGTACAAGTACTGTGTTATGTAGTTATTAAAGAAAGAAGTCAAAAGTTTGAACATCATATTGTTTTTTATTATTTCAAATGCAGCTTTTATTTATGCATACAGTAGCATTTATTTTCGTATGCGCTGATAATACACATGTTTTGAGCTTCATGAAACCTGCCATCTACTGTTCTGGCAGTGGTAATTTTTATAATTGTAACGAGTAACTATGCAGCACAAAAAAAAAATATCGGAGTAGAAGTATTAAAATCATTGAAAAAATGTAGTGAAGTAAAAGTGGAAGTAGGAGAAAAAAATTCTACTCCAGGAAAGTACAGATACCGCCTTTCGGTACTTAAGTACAGTAGTGAAGTAGTTCTACTTAGTTTTTTTTTTTTTTTTTTTTTTTTAATATATTTTTTATTGAATTCTATACGAGTTATACAAACATGAAGTAGAAAAGAACAAAGGGGGAGTCTCCCCAAATTATATACAGTTAAGCAGTCCCTGCTTGTCATAACTAGAACCAATGCAAAAAAGAAAAAAAAAACATACGAATATAATTTACCTACAAGAATCAATATTTCTGGGATTGTTAGATATTTTAGTCCAGTTGTTTAAGCGGGGGCTCTCCAGTGGAGAGGGGAAGAAAAGGAAGGAAGAGAGAAAGAGAAAAAAAAAAAAAAAAAAAAAGGAAAGTGGGGGGGTCCCTTGGTGTTTTGGTGTTTCACCAGTCTAGGCGTTCTAGCCTAGAGAGGCCTCTGCCATATATGAGGCGTATATGTTAGTGTGGGTGAATGTTAACCAACATGACCAAATCTTACGTGCCAGGGGTGCCTGACCTCGAAGATCCAATGTCATGTCTTCCAGATAGTAGATACGGTCAACTGCCCGCAACCATTGAGGTATCGAGGGAACTGTAGACTGTTTCCAGTATTTTGGGATTAATGCTTTGGCTGCATTTAAAAGGTAAGGGGTAATAGACTTTCGATACTGGGCCGGAGGTAGTTTAGTGTCATGGAATAAGACAGACAACGGATCCCTAGCAATAGGTAAACCCTGAATTTTTTCAATTAAAGACAATACGCTAGTCCAGAAGGGTCGAATTGCTGGGCAGAACCACCATATATGTGCGTGCGTAGCTCTATGCCCACAACCTCTCCAGCAAACAGCCGAGAGAGATGGTGTCATCCTCTGTAGCTTGGCGGGGGAGTAGTGCCATCTAGTGAGAAACTTATAATTGGCTTCTGTTGTCCGCGCCGATGTTCCTGAGCTATGAGACATTTGAAGAATAACCTCCTCCTGTGTCGGCGAAAAAGTGCACTTAAAGTCTAGTTGCCACTGTTTCATAAAGTGTGGGGTGGAATTGGGGCCTAGTGCGTCCAATGACTTATAAAACTTAGATAATAAACCTTTACCTGATTCAGGGCGTACTAGAATTTGTTCAATCGGATTCAGGGAGTGTATGTTGCGTAAGGGGTGAGGCAGTTTTTTCACGAATTGCTGAAGTTGGTGGTATTTCCAGCAATCCATAAATGTCTTTGGTGATGCCTGGCATATTTTAGAGAATGGGAGTATTCCTTCCATCCCCGTTATATGATGCAACAGCGTGGCGTTGGCCTGTGGTAGCCACTGGGAGAAAGAGTGGTCTTTATGACCAGGCGGGAAGAGGCTATGGCCTAAAATCGGCATAAGCGGTGAATTATATGGAATTTTATGGAGCCTATGTAGCCGATCCCAGACGCGAAAAACCGAACTGGTTAAAGGCGAGATAGTGTCAGCAAAATTTCTAGTCTCTGGAGGTATCCAAAGTTGAGGATATAATGATGTATTTGCCAGCTTGTGCTCCAGCTGAACCCAGAGCTTTTCCTCTGTATGAAATTTCCAGTCGGCTATCCGAACCAGGGAGACGGCGTTCAGATATCTCCCAAAGTCCGGCACCGCCAACCCCCCCCGGCTTTTGTCCCGCGATAATAGCGAGAGCGCAAGCCGAGGGTGTGATCGGCGCCACACGTATGCTCTAACCAGAGAGTTCAAAGTCCTCACCAAATTGACGGGTATATTAAACGGGAGCATTTGAAACATGAAGAGCACCCTGGGCAGCACATTCATCTTGACAACATTCACCCTCCCTATCCAAGAGGTGGCTAGATGATGCCAATTCGCAAAGTTAGCTCTAATTGTGTTAAGTAAGGGAATATAATTTGCTCGTGCTAGATCCTCCACCTGGGCAGTAATGTGTACCCCTAAGTATTTAAAAGAGTAGGGTTGCCATATAAAGGGGAAAGCTGGGCTAATGTCATGTGCCATTGCCGGGGCAATTGTAACGTTTAGGATTTCCGACTTCGTTAGATTGATTTTGAAGTTAGACAGAGCACTATATCTATCAAATTCAGAAAGAAGATTAGGCAGGGATATCATAGGTTGTTGTACAAAAAAAAGAACATCGTCCGCATAAGCCGCGTATTTGTGTTGCATAGACCCGACCGTGATACCATGAATCGAGGGGTTTGCTTGAATTCTAGCCAGAAAAGGTTCCAAAGATAAAACAAAAAGTATAGGGGAGAGCGGGCAGCCCTGTCTGGTCCCATTAGAAAGCTTAATTGATTCGCTGAGGATACCATTAACCTTAATCTGAGCAGTAGGGGATTTATATAACGCATTAATCAAACGACACAGGCGGGGGCCTAGACCAAACGCCTGTAGTGTCGCCATCAGGAACTCCCAGTCCACCCTGTCGAACGCTTTTTCAGCATCCGTGGAGAGCAACAGGGTGGGCTGGGAGTGCTGGCGAACAAAAGATAAAAGTGAGATTGTGCGTGACACATTGTCCCTCACCTCACGACCAGGGATGAAACCCGTTTGACTGTTAGCGATACTAGCGGGTAAAAAGGGGAGCAATCTGTTGGCGATTACCTTGGCATATAGTTTAACATCAACATTTAACAAAGAAATGGGACGATAACTAGAACATAAAGAGGGGTCTTTACCCTCTTTCGGGATTAATGTAACATATGCATGCAAAGTCTCCGGGCGCAAAGAAGAGTCTGCCAGAATAGAATTAGCATAGGAGGCCAGGTGGGGGAGCAAGGTTTCGGTATATTGTTTATAGTAAAAGGCCGAGAGGCCATCAGGGCCCGGGGCCTTCCCCATTGGGGTAGAGACTAAAGCAATTCGAAGTTCTTCCACCGAAATTTCATCCTCCAGAGAATTAACTTTCTCTGGTGGGATAGAAGGGAGGTTGGCACTAGCAAGATATTCTGACATCAATGATCTACGCTTTTCTGGATCCGAGATGGCTTTCGGAACAGAATAGAGATTTAAATAGAATTTGTGAAATTCGGCCGCGATGGAGGTGGAGTCGTGCGCCAGGGAGTCATCATGTCGCTTGATTTTAGGAATATAAGAGGCTACTTTTTGTTGTTGCAAGGACCGTGCAAGGTGTCGGCCAGGTTTATCACCCCATTCGTATATCCTTTGGGACACCTTGCGATATGTGGCCTTGTTTTGTGAATGAAATAGGGCCTTAAGCTCCTCCCGTTTTTCAGTCAGTAACTGTAAGGTAGAAATAGCAAGGGAGGCCTTATGAGAGCGTTCGAGAACCTGTATTTCAGCAACAAGAGTTCTTTGAGATGATACGCGCTCTTTCTTCTTCCTTGCTCCTAATTCTATTAGTTTACCTCTAATATAGGCCTTATGGGCCTCCCAGCGAACAGCAGTATTGACCTCCGGCAAGGAATTATCCACAAAAAAGTTGTCTAGTTCTTTACCTATATTTTGTTTGTCCACAGGGCTCACAATTAGGGAGTCATTTAACTTCCATGTGGATTTTTTATAATGGAGAGAAGGAAGCTTCAAGGTCAAACAAATAGGGGAATGATCCGAAATAGAAGATGAAGCAATAGTGACAGAGTCAACTAGTTCGAGGTGGAAGTGGTCCACCAAGAAATAGTCAAGTCTTGAATAGAAGTTATGTGTTTTGGAGAAGTACGAGTAATCCCTATCTGAAGGATGGAAAACACGCCAAGCATCTATTAATTGAAACTCATGCAATTGTGTACGCAAATAGTTTAACCGTTTATATGAGATATAAGACTTACCCGAGGAGGTATCCAGCAAGGGGTCCATAGGGACGTTGAAATCGCCTGCCACCACTAATATTCCGTCAGCAAATTCCTGGAACCTGCGCAGGGTGGTCGTTAAATAAGACACTTGATCTTGATTAGGAGCATAAATATTTGCAAAAGAGACAACAGTGCCGCCCAGGGTACCCTTCAGAAACAAATAACGCCCGAATTTATCAGCTACCATTTGTGTGAGTTTAAAGGGTGAGCCTTTACGGAACCCTATGGCGACTCCCTTGGAGTTACGAATATCCGAAAGGCTATAGTACCAAATAGGGTACGTGGGGGTGGTCAATTTAAGATTTGAAGTGTGGGTGATATGGGTCTCCTGCAGGAACACTACTTCTCCTTTCAGCGCATTCAGTTCTCTATATAAGCAATGCCGTTTAGCTGGAGTATGAAGCCCCCTTACATTATAGGATAGATATGTCACCTTCGACATTGAGATCTAAACCGGATATATACTAATATCCACACCTAGACTGGTGTACACCAAGGGGGGGGAAAGGAACAATTGGAAAGATAAGAGAAGAAAAACGAAAAAAAAAGATCGAGGAAAAAAGGTTGTCGCCATCGCGACAATATGTTGGTGAGGAACACTCACCAAAGAGCGGAAAAACGGCGATCTCTCAGCCGCGGTCCCACCTGGAGACCCGCTACCTGGCGGGAAACACGGGTGAGGGAAAGCCGAGCTCCGCTCAAAAATTGGGGGGGGGGGGGGTGAGCAACGAGAGGGAGATCAAGACAAAACCAATCAGAGATAAAAACCCTGAAGAAGTCCGGGGCCCCTCCGCGGGACCTCGCCAGGTGGCTGAAAAAAAAAAAAGAATTTATCAGATTATCACTTTTTCTCTCTCTGTATCTACAAGATAGCCCACAAAAAAAAAAAAAAAAAAAAAAAAGTGCAATATTGTAATTGTTAATATTCAAGTCGTATTCAAGTGGGTTTATCAGAGGGAGATTTTCCGTGGATTCTATAGATTAGGCGTCTTCTGCCAGATGGCCTCTACAGATGGGGTTATCCAGGAAGGCTTGCCAATATTCAACTTATAATCAAGTAGGCTTATCAGAGGGAGATTTCCGTGGTTTCTGCGATTTAGACATCTTCTGCCAGGCACCATCAACAGATGAGGCTGGAGCCTGGAAGGCTTCATCTTGCCAACCCGGAAGGTCAGGTATTGGTATATTAAGCGCCATGCAAAAGCCCTCCAGATCTTCGGGGAATCGCAAAGTTGCAGTGCGACCTTCTCTAGATGCGATTAGGCAGGAGGGGAAACCCCATCGATATGTTATAGCGGTCGCTCTCAGCTTTTCTGTGAGGGGCTTTAGTACCCTGCGGCGCTCCAAGGTCTCCCTAGCCAAGTCAGGATAAAGCGAAAGGGGTGCCCCATCAAAGTCCAGGTTTTGGACTTCCCGGGCTCTTAGCATTATACGCTCCTTCTCAGGGTAGTGATGAATCCTGCATATGATATCTCTTGGGGTCTCTGTCTGCAGGCTGCGGGGGCGAAAGGCCCTATGGGCTCTATCAATCCTCATTAACTTGTCAACAGGAAGGCCGAGCAGCTTGTTGAAAACCCCACTTATCGTCGGGAGCAGATCTGGATCCTTGATGGCTTCAGGCAGACCTCGGATTCGGATATTATTACGCCTGCTCCGATTTTCCTGGTCCTCAATTTTATACAGAGCCATCCTATGTGCTAATGCTTGACGTTTAGAGATATTTTGGAGTTCTTGGATTGCAGCAGCATGTGAATCTAATCTATGCTCGGACTCCTCAACCCGGGTTAGTACCTGATTCAAGTTCTCTCGGACCAAGGATACTTCGTTTTTAATTGACTTTTCCAAACCCCTCAACATAGAGGCTAAATCCGCCTTTGTGGGCAGACCGCTTACTAGCGCAGCTACTGTGGATCGGCTCGGGGAGACATCCGTCCCGTCCGAGCACCAAGAGGAGGCTGGAGATCTATGGGAAGCTGACGGGCTATGGGGGGGGCCGGAGCGAGCACCCGGCATATGGTCCGAACCCCCTGCTTCCAACAACTCCTCGGTCTCCACTGCCAGGTACTTTTTTATAGAGCCAGTGGTCGGCTTCTTTTGGGGTTGTGTTGTTCTCAAGGTCCTTCTCCCCATAGCTGACAAGCGGCACAGCAACCAGATCCGCACCCCACAGGCCCTGCGGCTCTGATGTACAAGCTGCCCGGATTGCTCTAAAGTAAATGTGTAAGGTCAGGGGGCACAAAGAACCCCAAACCCAAAAATCTTGATGGCTCAGCGGCACAGCTGCTAGCAGATTCACAGGTCAGCGATCAATCCATACGGCAGTTCTCAATACAATTCTGCGACTTAGTAGCTTAGCGACTTGACGACGGGATTCGGTTCAATTTAGTTTAGTGATCCAGCGACTTGCTGCTTCAAAGCTATCCCACCTCACGATGCACAGCGATGCACAGCAATGCACAGCAACTAACAAGCAGGCTAGCAGATAAATTGAGCGGTCAGACCACCTGGCAGTTCTTAAATAAAGTCTCAGTCACCGCTTAGTCTTTATTTTGTCACTGCTTTGAATACTGATCTTGCTGACCCACTGAGCACTGAGCCCGCTGTACAGTCGGCTGGTGGCTTAGGATTTTAACAGGATTTTAACAGGTTTGGCAGCTCTACAGCTCTACAGCTCGACACAGCACCACTCCAATGACTCAACTCAACCCCACTCAGGCAGCCCAGGAGTAGAAGGGCTAGAGGTCTTAGTCAGGAAATCTGCCCGCCAATCCCGGCAATCCTCCGCTCCTCCGCTCTGATGGCTTAGCGACTCGGTATAGAGCTGCACAGCTGCACAGCTTAGTAGCCCGATAGTCCGGTAATCCGGATGGTATTCAGCTCAGTGCAGTGCTGTCTTTACAGTCTATGCAGTCTTTGCTCGGTACTATGCAATGCGGAGCGGCGGTACCTCGGCTCAGTATAGCCCCGCTCTATGCGGTGGTACCTCTGCTCAGTGCAAACCCCGGCTTGTGTGGCGGTACCTCGAGTGCAATGTAGCTCCGCTCGGTCCTGCTTGTTTATCCGGTAATATCTTCGGCACTATCCTCGGCTCGCTCTCAGCTGTGAACTGCTGTGCACGTTAGCTAGTCAGGCAACAATTAGCAGACAATTAGCCGGCAGACAATGCGAACACCTGGCGGTTCTCACGGAGGGGCTCAGGAGCTCAGGGAATGTGTGTCCTCACCCTCTCATGCTCTGTTCTAAAAAAATATCGGAGTAGAAGTATTAAAATCATTGAAAAAATGTAGTGAAGTAAAAGTGGAAGTAGGAGAAAAAAATTCTACTCCAGGAAAGTACAGATACCGCCTTTCGGTACTTAAGTACAGTAGTGAAGTAGTTCTACTTAGTTAGTATACATCTCTGATTATTCCACATTAAAAGATACAAATATTGAAAAAAAAAAAAAAAACATACATATACAGATTATTCACATTTTTATAGATAGATCTATCTCTAGATCGATCAATACATATCTATATGGAGATATCGATGGAGATATCGATGGATAGATAGATATATCTATAGATAGATATTGTGTGTGTATATGTGTGTGTGTGTGTATGTGTATATGTGTATATATATATATAGTACATTAACAGCGCAGCTCTTCACTTTTTCCAAATTTTCTTAGGTTGCAGCATTATTTCAAATGGATTAAACTCATTATTTTCTTCAAAATTCCACAAACAATACCCCATAATGACAACATGAAAGAAGTTTGTTTTGAAATCTTTGCAAATTTATTAAAAATAAAAAAATCCCATGTAAAAAAAAATGATTCACAGACTTTGACATGTCACTCAAAAATTGAGCTCAGAAGCATCCTGTTTCCCCTGATCATCCTTGAGATGTTTCTCCAACTTGATTGGAGTCCACCTTTGGTAAATTCAGTTGATTGAGCATGATTTGGAAGGGTCTCACAGTTAACAATGCATGTCAGAGCACAAACCAAGCCACGAAGTCCAAAGAACTGTCTGCAGGTCTCTGAGACAGGATTGTATAGAGGCACAGATCTGGAGAAGGGTACAGAAACAATTCTGCAGCATTGAAGGTCCCAATGAACACAGTAGCCTCCGTCATCCGTAAATGGAAGAAGTTTGGAACCAACAGGACTCTTCCTAGAGAGGGCTGTCCAGCCAAACTGAGTAATCGGGCGGGGGGGGACCTTAGTCCGGGAGTTGACCAAGAACCTGCTGGTCTCTCTGACAGAGCTCCAACATTTCTCTGTGCAGAGAGGAGAATCTTCCAGAAGAACAACCATCTCTGCAACACTCAGGCCTGTATAGTAGAGTGCCCAGATGGAAGCTACTTCTCAGTAAAAGGCACATCATGCTGTGGGGATGTTTTTTAGTGGCAGGAACTGGGAGACTAGTCAGGATCGAGGGAAAGATGAATGCAGCAATGTACAGAGACATCCTTGATGAAAACCTGCTCCAGGGCGCTCTGGACCACAGACTGGGTCGAAGGTTCATCTCCCAACAGGACAATGACCCTAAGCACACAGCCAAGATCACAAGAGTGGCTACGGGAGAACTCTGTGAATGTCTTTGAGTGGCCCAGACTTGAACCCAATTTAACATCTTTGGAGAGATCTGAAAATGGCTGTGCACCGACGCTCCCCATCCAACCTGATGGAGCTTGAGAGGTCCTGCAAAGAAGAATGGGAGAAACTGCCCACAAATAGGTGTGCGAAGCTTGTAGCATCATACTCAAAAAAAGACTTGAGGCTGTAATTGGTGCCAAAGATGCTTCAGCGAAGTATTGAACAAAGGCTGTGAATACTTATGTACATGGGATTATTTTTATTTTTAATAAATTTGCAAATGTTTCAAACTTCTTTTCACGTTGTTATTATGGGGTATTTGTACAATTTTAAGCAAAATAAGAGCCGGTTCACACTGGGGCGACTCAGTCGCCCTGACTTTGAAGCCGCCCCGTGCAGCACGACTTCATTGCGGCTTGCAAATGACTTCTCTAATAGAAGTCAATGCAAGCCGCCCCGAAGTCGCCCCAAAGTAGTGCAGGAACCTTTTTCTAAGTCGGAGCGACTTGAGTTGCTCTGATTAGAACGGTTCCATTACACAGAATGGAGCATGACTTGTCAGGCGACCAAGTCGCCTGACAAGTCGTGGCGGTGTGAACCGGGTCTAATAAATGTAATCCATTTTGGGATAAGGCTGTAGCATAATGTGTAAAAAGTGAAGCGCTGTGAATACTTTCCGGATGATTAGAGAGATAGATCGATATTATATTATAAAAAATTTGTCAGCATTGCTTCGGTTCCTTCTTGCCAGAAGCTTCCATTTTGCTGAAGCCCGGAGCCCCTGAGCAGCAGTAAACCATAAAGCCGAACGTCGCCCATCAATTTGCCAGTTTAAAAAGACAGTTCCATTCCTGGAATGCTGGGATTGCCAACTGTCACATTTGCTTGCGTCCTCAACCAAACTGTCAAATGGCTGATGGCCTAACTGATCACATGTGCAGCACCATGGCACTTGTAGATCAAACAGAAGCAGCTTCCTTAGCTATATAGGAGGGTTTAATTCTGCCTTAAGGCTGTCAGCAGATCGGCCTCTACAAACTTGGCAATGCCTAAAAATAGCAACTGAGCGTGTGCAGAGCAGGGAGAGACCGTGTATCACTCGATATTAAACAGTTTAGACACTTATTTTTAATGTTTTACATATCTATACCTGTAAAAGGGGCCAACCTGATATGATCTAGCAGGACTTAAATTGCTGACTAAAGTTTCACTTTAATGGAGTCTTTATCTGTCCCGTGTTACTGGTACCTTGTGATTGGCCTCTACTCTGTGCTGCATTATGAAAGGAATGTGTGCGATTTCCATGCTACCCCATTATCTGCAAGTACTCCTCACTCTCTGGCCAAATGGGGTCAGCAGGGAGCAAAGGAAGGTGTGAGTGTGTGGGGTTGGGGGACACATTTAAAGTGCACCTGTTGCTTTCTCTGCCGAAACCCAACTTCTCCCTAAAAACTCACATAAACCATCTTATTTTAGTAATAATGACCCTAAAATGTTGATATTTTGACATTGTTTAATATAAAACAATCAGGGCATACATGGGTGCTGTCCTAGTTGACCTACTGAAAGTTCTGGAAGCTTGACTGTCATGGCGTTCCTCTGGAATCAACAGGTATTGTGTCATACTCCCTATGAACCCTGGGGATAGGGATTAGTAAATCGGTTTGTGGCTTCAAGTGAGTCTGATAAATCTGAAATCCAATATCTGATACCTGTTAAGTAAATTGCAATTGTTATTCCTGTAGTTCTATTTCTATAGTCAATCATTTGATCCTGGTGGAGTATCTTGGTTGATGTATTCGGTTCCCGCTTATGGCACTTTTCCACTGCAAGTACCAGCTCGGCTCCACTTGGCCCGTTTGGTTTTCCACCGCATGGTACGGTGTTGGAACGGTTCGGTATGGTTTGCTTTTCCATTAAAGTAGTACTAAAGTAAGTGGGTGGGATAACGATTCTCTGACCAATCAGTGGCAAGTAGTGACAAACAGTCAAGGCTGCATGCAAAGGATTGTGGGATATGGTACCGGTACGGCCCTCTTGGAACCACAACTGAGGTGGTACTGTTTAGAGAGCCGTACCGTTTAGTTCCATGTAGTGGAAAAGCGCCGCCGTACCGCACTGAACCGTTCCTACACCGTACCATGCAGTGGAAAAGCACAAAAGCGAGCCGAACCATTCGGTTCCATGCAGTGGAAAAGCGCCATTAGTGTGATTTGTGTTCTGGTCCATACACCATGGATCGGTCATATTGGTGCATAGATATTCTCCTGAATTGCAGTATGCAGTGATAATGGTCGCATTCATAGGCTCATATTTGCTTGTGCTGGTTCATCCTTCACCAATGGGAGTGTTGGTATCACAAGCTCAGCCAATGGGGCTTCATTGAGGCACATCTAGGCAGCTTTAGCTAAATTTGTATCCTTCTCCTGGGCCCTACTCGTATCTTAGTGATATGAAGCTTCACCAGAAGCACCTCAACGCTCAACACTAAGATTTCCATTCTAATCAGTGGTGCCATTCACACCTGAGCGTAGTGTTGCTTGAAGCTAGTTGGTTGAAAAATTACATGAGCTTCTTCTAGGGAAGAGTTGCATGTTTTGATCCCAAAGGACTTTAATGGGAGCACATGAAAATATGCAAAATGCTTGTTCCTCGCATTTTTTCTGCCTAGTTTAGCTTTCCAAAAAAACCAACCAAAGATGCTCAAAGTGTGAATGGGGCCTTAATAAGAAATGATGGGACTGGTTGATTGGTTATGTCATCAATAAAGCGATGAATTCTCAGTTTCTTGACTTGCATGTATCCCTTTGTCCTTAAAAAAAAAATAATAATAATAATAAATTAAATAGATCTGTCTTTTTTATTCATTTTGTGTTTTACATTTTATTTTTTTGTTTTTCTGTTCATTTAGATTTTATGTCACTGTAGACTTTTTCACAGTCACTGTTTAGACTCCAGGCCCCTTTCCCATTGAGGCTTTAGTAGTTTTTCACTTCTATTTATTAGGTTGGCAAGTATAAAGTTGGTGTTAAAAATTCTTTGAGCCCTTTGCAGATAGGGAGAATATTGCGCTGTACTAAGTGTCTGAGTACTTCCTTTACACATTTATCCAGTTCTGCTGGGCTGAACATTTTCCAAATAGTTTTTCAGTTGTTTATTTTCAGCTGAATGTTGAATTGCATGCCTGTAGGGCTTTGTACACGAGAGCAAAACGGGGAGTGCTACTTTCCTCCGAGATTGATGGAGAATAGTATTGAACTAAATCTCTTAAAGGAAACTTGTCATGAGATGAATATGGGGCATGCCACAGCTGACCTCATACAGAGAGTGCGCTTTGCCTGTTTTTTTTCCCATTTTAGCAAACTTTTAGTGCTCTGAAGGCCTCCTATATATCCAGTTTTCTGTTTGATTTTTTTTTTTTGTGTTTTTATTATTTTTTTAACAGTTGCCTTTTTGTTTGATAGTTTATTCATTCTTCACTGCTGGGTAGTCTATGTCCATGTTTGAAAACCCTTTTAAAAATTATTAAAATTGAGTTCCAAGCAACTTGCTAAATGTGGAAATGGGGATTGCTAACTTTCTAAAAAAAACTTGGAATTCTTTTCAGCCAGTCTTGGTTTTTTAAAAGCCAGACTGCATAGGCAATTCTCGACCTCCACTGTTGTAACAGTAACATCTTGGTCAAGAGCACGCCCCCTGCCTGCTGATTGGATAATGAAGGGAACAGCAGTAGACTCTGCTTTATCCTCTTTTCGTCACGTCTTGCTCAGTGCTCCCTCCTTAAGTCACGTCGCTGATGCACAGTATACTGTACAAAGCAGATCTCAACAGACATCAACTACTTATTATTGTTCAGTTTTAAATATATAATATTTTTTTAATTCATAATGTTTTTTTTATGTGTGTTTATGTGTGTGTGTGTGTGTGTGTGTGTGTGTGTGTGTGTGTGTGTGTATATATATATATACAGGATTTAAATAGCGCCAACAGTTTGCGCATCGCTTTCCCATTGAGGGAAGACAATACAGTTCAGAACAGGAGGAAATGGAGGGCCCTGCTCGTTAGAGCTTATATATATATATATATATATATATATATATATATATATATATATATATATATATATATATATATATATATATATATATATATATATATATATATATATATATATATAATGTGTGTGTGTGTGTGTGTGTGTGATTCTCCTAATATTAAAATATCATCAAAAAGTTCATTTATTTAAGTAATTTAATTAAAAAAGTGAAACTTCTATTTTATATAGATGCATTACACACAGAGTGATATAGTTCAAGCATTTCTTTCTTTTGATGATTCTGACTTACAGCTAGTGAAAACCCCAAATTTTAGTATCTCAGAAAATTTAAATATTACAGAAGACCAATAAAAAAAATAAAAAAAAAAAAAAAAAAATAAAGATTTTTAATACAGAGATCTATCTATCTACACATACACAGGTGCATCTCATAAAATTAGAATCTCATCAAAAAGTTTATTTCAGTAATGCAATTTCAAAAAGTTAAATGTATTTTATATAGATGCATTACATACACACAGTTATATTTTAAGCATTTCTTTTTTTTTAATTTTTATGATAATGGCTTGCAGCTAGTGAAAACCCAAAATTCAGAATCTCAGAAAATTTTAATATTTACATAAGACCAATAAAAAAAAAGATTTTTAATACAGAAATGTTAGCTTACTGAAAAGTATATCCATGTACAGTATAGTATGCACTAAATACTTGGTCGGGGCTCCTTTTGCATAAATTACTGCATCAATGCGGCGTGGCATGGAGGCGATCAGCCTGTGAAACTGCTGAGGTGTTATGGAAGTCCAGGTTGCTTTCATAGCGGCCTTCAGCTCATCTGCATTGTTGGGTCTGGTGTCTCATCTTCCTCTTGACAATACCCCACAGATTCTCTATGGGGTTTAGGTCAGGTGAGTTTGCTGGCCAATCAAGCACAGTGATACCATGATCAATAAACCAGGTATTGGTAGTTTTGGCAGTGTGGGCAGATGCTGGAAAATTAAATCAGCATCTCCATAAAGCTGGTCAGCAGAAGGAAGCATGACCTGCTCTAGAATTTCCTAGTAGAGGGCTGCGCTGACTTTGGACTTGATAAAACACAGTGGACCAACACCAGCAGATGACATGGCTCCCCAAATCATCAATGACTGTGGAAACTTCACACTGGGCTTCATGCAACTTGGATTCTGTGCCTCTCCAGACTCTGGGACCTTAATTTCCAAAAGAAATTTACATTTTTCCACAGTCCGTGATGATTTAGGGAGCCATGTTAGCTGCTGGTGTTGGTCCACTGTGTTTTATGGAGATAATAATTTCCTTTTCCAGCAGGACTTGGCACCTGCCCACACTGCCAAAAGTACCAATACCTGGTTTATTGATCATGGTATCACTGTGCTTGATTGGTCAGCAAACTCACCTGACCTAAACCCCATAAAGAATCTGTGGGATATTGTCAAGAGGAAGATGAGACACCAGACCCAACAATGCAGATGAACTGAAGGCCGCTATCAAAGCAACCTGGACTTCTATAACACCTCAGCAGTGCCACAGGCTGATCGCCTCCATGCCATGCCCCATTGATGCAGTTTCATGCAAAAGGAGCCCCGACCAAGTATGGAGAGCATACTATACTGTTCATGGACAGACTTTTCAGTAAGCTGACATTATTGTATTAAAAATCCTTTTTTTATAGGTCTTATGTGATATTCAAATTTTCTGAGATTCTGAATTTTGGGTTTTCACTAGCTGTAAGCCATTCTCATAAAAATTTAAAAGAAAGAAATGCTTAAAATATATCACCGTGTGTATATAACGCATCTATATAAAATGATTCACTTTTTTGAATTGCATTACTGAAATTAACTTTTTGATCTTCTAATTTTATGAGATGCACCTGTTTGTGTGTTTGTGTGTATATAGATAGATGTATATCTCTCCAAATCTGGTTTCTAGGCACTCATTGGTCTTGTTGACAATAAAAACATTGCTGTCTTTGATCTTCCTCCTCTGCAAGACCCGTGAGTGCCTCTAAACCAGTTTTTGATTTATATACGTCTTTCCAGGTTGAGCACCCTGGGCACTTCAGAGTGCCGTGGCTACCCTTGGAAATATATATAATACTACTATATGGGGGAGGGGGTGCAGCTACATACTGTAGTGTATACACTTCAATGGGTTTCCTTTCCATTCAGTGCACCATATATATATATAGGCACCTAAATTGAGGCACTGAAATTGTAAAACTGCAATAACTCACCCTAAGCTGAATAGGATTGCCATGGTTAAACGTCCAATTACCATAGAATTTCATGGTGTTCTGCGGTTCTATTGTAGTAATTCTGTGCTGTTTTAGCTGCATTGGTGCTAAGTGGCCACTTATACACGTATGAATGAATTCTTTTCACTTGGGCTATTCGCTTTTTTGACGCTTTCAAATGTACCTGTCACATATGCGCAGTCACGGGCAGAAGTGACTTAATTGATGGCTATCACATTAGAGAAGCAGTTTAAAGTTGTTATAACATTATGGCGTCCGTCTTAAATTTGTATTTTTTTTTCCTTTTTACAAAAACTCAGTGGGCTATTTGCATGTAAATTGGGCACAAAACCTGTATTCAGTGCAGTTTTAGAAACTGCTTTTGTTGATAGACCGAAAAAATAGTCCTTGATGTCTAATTTATTTGCCAAATTATATACAATACAAGGATCACGGTGAACTTGTAGATGTTTTTTTCCTTCATCGTAGCAGACACACACTGGCCAACCATGGGTTTGAACTGTGTACTGCTATGGTTTCCCATTGATGGCTTGAATTTCCAATGTTTGAGCCAAGGTTGGCCATGCCAGCACCACCAGACTTGACAAATGTGGATTTAAACATCAGCTGAGCTGGATGGAAAATAATCAGCTAAACAGGTACTGCGACCTACTGGATGTAGTCACTCTGTGACGGCGCCAATGTGTTTAGGTAGCTGTCAGAATAAAATATCCGATAGCCATAGGTGTGCACAGCCAATTGCGTTAGGGCAGGGGTGTCCAAACTTATTTCAAAGAGGGCCAGATTTTATAAAGTGAACATGCGTGAGGGCCGACCATTTTGCCTGACATTCTTTGGACCATTAAAATTAGATGCAAATTAACTTTTTTTATGCAAAGTTTATTGCAAACGCATACTTTTCATTTCGTCACATGGATTGGATGACAAATCTAAACAGGTGTTATGCCAGTTATCATGGAGAGAGTGCTGGTCCTGTCATACTAGCGCCAAATGTATTTGTGTTTTTTTAGTGCTCCCTTATCAGGAAGTCTGAGGCCATATTGAGCAGGGGATATAAAGCTGGTGGGGATGGGCGGTGGATGTTAACATTAGTGTATTCACAAGTAACATGGGTGTTGAAAGATCCAGAGATCCCAGTGGTCCTGAGCAGGGCTCTGGGATTCACAGGGGCCACAACAATAGATTTTTCCAAATTATCTGTGGGGCCATATTAAAGCGGCCTAGGGGCCGCAAATGGCCCGCGGGCCAGACTTTGGACATGCCTGTGTTAGGGTGTGCACCCAGAAGCTCAAATACTTATGCTTGTGTGTGTATATATACTGACGGTCTCAGTAGAGCAATGGACGGTGCCAGTAAGGCAGTGGCTGGTGTCAGTAGTTTTTTTTTTTTTTTATTATTTTTTATAATTTTATTTATTTACCATTTTTCGGGAGCCCTGTTAGGGGGGCTTTGGTGAAATTTTAGGGGTCTACACAGGCGGAATCTGTGGCACATCTGGCACCCCCTGTGCACACGCCTAGGCCGATAGCGGAGATTCCTCCATCCACAATGTTAGTGCGGATGGGGAAATTCAAATGATTTTCTCTCCTTCAGCCCGCAGAGCCATGTATGGCAGTCTTCAGATCGAAGTAAAGTTGGGCACTATAGGATACTCCCTCCCTTCAAATGAACATATAGGTATGGGTGAGCATAGTGTACATGCTTAAGGCCAACATCATAGCAGTGACACATAGAGATCCTTCCACTTACCTCTGAGGAATGGCCCCCTTGCAGTTCCCGAATGCTGCCAAATCGTTGCTATTGAGGGGTCAGCGAGAGATTGACCTCTTGCTGGTCCAGCTAGTGATGTAGCGATTCCACTTGTAAGCGGCTACTTGGCAATCCTGATTCTGGTGAGTTTTATAACCATGTCAAGATTGCCCGTGTAACCTGGTATAAACCAAAAAAATTTACTGCAAAATGAATTATAGTCCCTTACTTATCGTCCCTTACTTATCGTCCCTTACTTATCGTCCCTTACTTATCGTCCCTTACTTATCGTCCCTTACTTATCGTCCCTTACTTATCGTCCCTTACTTATCGTCCCTTACTTATCGTCCCTTACTTATCGTCCCTTACTTATCGTCCCTTACTTATCGTCCCTTACTTATCGTCCCTTACTTTTCGTCCCTTACTTTTCGTCCCTTACTTTTTATGCAGGGCATACATGGTTTGAATTTTTGATGATTGCTGCTGAACCAGCTGAAATTTGTGCACCACTCAGCTTCACAAACTTATAACGTTTTGGTGGAAACCGTTGACCGCACAGTGATTACATTGACAGAACAGTGACTGCAGTGACTATTTCCTATCAGATTGGGTTTTTGGGCAGCCATGGATGGCACAAATGCTTGGATATAATCGCTAGAATCTGAGACTTCTCCATCCATGCTGTTTAGCATAGATGGAGGGATCTGTGTGTATATGGCTAAGCCCTAAACTTTTATTACTTTTTATTATTCTTTCAGGATCCTCAAAGTTGCCTTGAGTGTAAAGCCCCGTACACACGATCAGATTATCGAAGGATCTGTGGTCCATTTTTTGTGGCATGCTAGTCTGATGTGGAAAGTGAAGAGGTTATTTTCATACGATTTTTCCCGTACGACAGAATTCTACTTCAGAAGTGATGTCATGTGTTGGATTGCTTTCTATGTGTTCTTTCGTCTCTGTGCATGCCTAGTCTTGATCTTAAGTTTTTTTTCCGTCAATCTGTACTGAGACGAAAATCGGACGTTGTGTTGACGGACGACAAAAATTTTATAGCCTGCACATCAGGATTTTTTCGGCCGAAAAGTCTGAGTCGGCTGTCGAAAGCACCATACTAACAATCCGAAAATCGGCAGGTCGGACAAATTTTTCCCTTAAGATTTTCTTATTGTGTGTACGGGCCTTTAGGCTCCATTCGCACTGGAGCGTATTGTTTTCAGGCGTTTTTCGGGCATTTTTTGCAGGTGTTTAGAGGAAGGCATTGACATCTAACAAAAACGCTTGTAATCTGCCAAAAAAAGAAGCTCATGTACTTTTTTGAGCTTCAGGCGTTTTGCTTTAGGTAACAAAACGCTCATATGTAAACAGAGGCTATTAAAATGAATGGGATGTTGCTTGTTGGGCATTTGAGACTTCAGAGATGAGCGTTTTACAAGCTGAAAAACGCTCAGGTGTGAACAGGGGCCTTAAAGTAATGAAGACCAGTTGTCTTCATCTCTCTCTCTATGAGCAATGGAGACTTACTATCATCCCTATTTACAAAACAGTTCTGGCATCCAATGGTCTGTTGGATATGATGTAGAGGAGCCATGCAATACCTTTCTCCTAGTGGCCAGAAATTGGTGCAAAGTAGTAAGAATGCCGTGGCATCACTGGGATCAAAGAACCCTTTTTTTTTCCCCACATGAAATGGGTATTTAAAAATGCCTTTGTTACTGTAGATGGGGAAATTGGGGGAAAGCTATGGCTGGTCCTGGAGTTTAGTTGGAAAAGAAACGTGCTGAAAGACATACAGAAGCTGCAATTGATGAAAATGCTAGTTGGGTAACCTTTGTCTCTGTCTTCAGTGCGAAGTCAATGACCTGGAACAAGCATGTAGCTAACAAATTCTCATTGAAGTCAGAGATTCTGCGTTCTTGTTCCAGCCTAATGACCCGCAATGTTTTAAAGCCTTTGGATCAGCATGACAGACAGCCAATTTGCATTTTTGAAAAGTGGAAGTTCAGCAATGGCAGGCTATATATTTTCCAAGTGCAGGTTTTTTTTTTTTTTTAGCAATCTTGGGTATTCTTCTGTTTTATTTATGGCAAAACAGTAGCTGCTGTTAGCAACAGCGCCATTTCAAATGGGACGTAATGGCAGTATTGAAGTGAAGGTGTAGGACGCGGGTCTCCGGTATAAACTGCCCTTTAGGATTTTTTTGTTTCTACAGAATGACAGGATCCCTTCCAGGAAGTAGATCCACAACCTATAAGAGCTCTCTGGATCTGTCTGCAGAGGATAGGCTTAAGCAGTGGTCCACAAGCTTTTTGGCACCAGGGGCCATATTCATGGAAGACCATTTTTCCACGAGGTGGGGTGTGGGTGGTGCTGGGGCGAATTCAGAGTGCAGTGATGGACATTTTGCTGCATTGTAAAATGTATTCTCTCTTGAGAAGAGGAGATTAATGGGGGTTATGATCAACATGTATAATTACTTTGTCAACACAGAGGACAAGGGGGCACTCTTTACGACTAGAGGAAGAGAGAGATTTTTGTCTCCAAATACGGAACGGTTTCTTCACTGTAAGGGCTCTTTCACACGGTCCGCCTCCGTAGGCGGATCCGTGTTGCTCAGCGGGGATTGATCCACGATCCCCGCTGAGCCGGTGGATGACAGCTCCGTCTCCGCTTGCAGAGCGGAGAGGGAGGTGTCTCAGCCCCCGCTGCCCTCGATGGGGGATCGGATGAGAGCGGAGGGAGATCCGATCCGATTACTGAACGGATGGAAAAATAGGGTTTCCATCCGTCCAGATTTCACGCACAGGATCGGATGCGGATGGCAGCGGGTGTCAGCGGAGGGGTCTCCGCTGACATCCGCTGCCCCATAGAGCTGCATGGAGGATCCGATCAGATCCGCCTAAAAAACTGACAGGCGGATCTGATTAGATCACCCGTGTGAAAGAGCCCTAAGAGCTGTGAAAATGTGGCATAGACTCCCTCCAGAGGTGGTTCTGGCCAGCTCACTAGATTGCTTTAAAAAAGGCCTGGATTCTTTCCTGGGTGTACATAATATAAATGGGTAATAATATTTATAGGTAAAGTTGATCCAGGGAATATCTGATTGCCTCTTGGGGGATCAGGAAGGAATTTTTTTCCCCCTGCTGTAGCAAATTGGATCATGATTTGCTGGGTTTTTTTCGCCTTCCTCTGTATCAACTGTGGGTATAGGATTTTGTATATGGGATTGTATGGTTGAGTTTTTTTTTTTTTTTTTCTACTGTTTTTTTATTGCTTGAGCCAGATGGACTTTTTTTCCACCTGACTAACTATGTAACTATGTCTGTCACTGCAAGGACACAACACAGGAAACAATTGTTTCCCATGTGTCCCATTCACACTCCAAGCTGACAGTCTGCATTTTATCGCAGCGCAGCATGCTGAATCGCATGGCAATGTGCTGCTGTACATTGCCATGAATGAAGTGTACATTTTGTACACTTCAAATAAAGTTTGTACAAAATTACAGCCACTGGCAATGGACAGCTGCTGGAGTGGTGAAGTGCTCTGGCAGCTCTCCCTTCTCATTTTGTGAATTTCTGCACGGTCCGGTTCCTTACAGGCTACGGACTGGTACTGGTCGGGTGGGGGACCCCTTGCCTAAACCGTAAATTAAACTGGGAGTGAAGCCTAGATCTAACTTTTCTTAAATGTTCCGTCCCTCCTCCGATCTATCCTGCTCAACCAGTATAAAAAAGGTGTGTACCTACCCATTTTCAATTTACTTTGGTCTGGTCATGTGACCGCCCACTGACAAAGTAGCGTCAGAACTTTTAGATCCGGGGTCTTCAAACTATGGCGCTCCAGTTGTTCAGGAACTAAAATTCCCATCATGCTTAGTCATGTCTGTGAATGTTGTTATTATTATTATCCAGGATTTATATAGCGCCAACAGTTTGCGCAGCGCTTTACAATTTGAGGGAAGACAAAACAGTTACAATACAATTCAATACAGGAGGAATTAGAGGACCCTGCTCGTTGGAGCTGAATGTCAGAGTTTTACAATGCCTCATGGGATGTGTAGTTCTGCAACAGCTGAAGGGCCGTAGTTTGAGGATCCCTGGTCCAGATCATGTGACTGGACCAAAGCAGATGGAAAATAGGAAAGTGCACACATCATTTTTTTAATACTGGTTAGGCCAGATACTGTAGGTAGGAGAAGGGGGGAGGGAAACTTTGAGCAGCAGACTGTTAGGCTTTTCTTCCATCTTAAAGCGGAGTTCCAGGCCTCAGAAAAGTTTTTCTAGAAGAAAATACCCCCGGGACAGTCAGGGCTAGTACATTCCACAATGGATAGCCTCTGAACTGTCCCGGGTCGCACTTACCTTTTTAGAAGAAATACTTACCTTGAAAATGTCTTGTCCAGCGCTGCCATCTCAGTTATGGGCAGCTGAAGCCAGCACGTCCTCTTCGGTGATGTTGAAGTCCCAGAATGCACTGCACCGGCCCTGCTCGTCACTTCCGATGCAGGCGCGTCATCCCTGCACAGCTTCTGGGCATGCCCAGAAGCTGTTTAGCAGGGAATGACGCGCCTGCAACGGAAGTGACGAGCGGGGCCGGTGCAGGCGCATTGACTCCTGGGAGTCACGTTCAGCTCCCAGGAGTCATCGCAAGCCAGAAGAGACGGCGTGGGCCGCGGCCGCAGAGGGAGGAAGTGGAAGAAAGGTAAGTATATTTTCTTCTATAACAAGGTAAGTAAACAAAAAAAAAAATCGGGAGTATCCATTTCTTTTTCAGGTTAATGTCCACAAAGGATGGCCCAAATTAGTTTTTGAGTCCGGAACGCCGCTTTAAGCAAACTTCCTAGCTTTAGTACGTTTGCATCGCTTGCTGGATAAGCATCAGTGATTGCCTTCATTTGTTGCCTGGAATTGCTCTGTAATTAGTCATATTAAGAGATTTCAGCAGTTTCTCATCTTGAAACCACATTGGCTTTTCCATAAGACCGGAAACCTTCTATAGGACATACAGTGTAATGGAGGAGTTATGTGACCAATTTAGTGCTTAGTGGAGATCTTGTAAAAGACACACAGCCTATTGGCAAGCAATCATGGGAAACACCATGGAAGGCTATAGAAGCTGAGCGGCGTGTCTCGTCTATTTTAGTTTTGTTGCTTTGTGTTTGCCCTCGGGAAAATTGAAGCACTCTTGAACGATTAAAGGATAGCATCTCCTATACCAGATCTTCTGGTTCATAAACTTTTACGACAGCCTTTTCTGAATGTTTACAAACTCAAATATCTGGTGAGACGGATGGGTTGTGTCATTGAAAGGAACGCTGTACTCAAGTTTGTTCGTTTACTACTTTGACACAGCTTGGTCTTAAAAATGTATGAAAAGACTGCTGGGATGGAAACGGCGGAAGAGTTAAGCCAAAAGCAACAGCAGATCTTGTTGATGACTCAAGGTTTATGAGGGTTGCAGAAAAGTTAAAGCTGTTGCCTGTAGCATCCAATCAGACACAGATACCAAACAGTACATAAAAACCCTTTTATGGTTGGGATGGTATGATGAACCCTTTTATCCTCGGTTTCTAGATCACCGGCTATATCTTTCTCCCAGGTCACAATTCTTAGGTGAGGCTTCAAATTGTGGAATTTTGGGTTGGAGGGATTCTTCGGTCGTCTTCAAGAAAAGGGAAGCAGTCATGTGATTGGTTACTGAAAGATTTCCAGCATGCAAAGGTCTCTGTGTTTGACATATGGCACTTTTCCACTGCAAGTACCGGCTCGGCTCTACTCGGCCCTGCTTGGCCCGGTTTGCTTTTCCACTGCTTGTACCGCATGGTACGGTGTTGGAACGGTTCGGTACGGTTTGCTTTTCCACTAAAGTAGTACTAAAGTTAAGTGGGTGGGATAACAACGATTCTCTGACCAATCAGTGGCTAGTAGTGACTGCATGCAAAGGATTGTGGGATATGGTACCGGTATGGTACCTCTTGGAACCACAATCGAGGTGGTACTGTTTTAGAGAGCCGTACCGTTCGGTTCCATGTAGTGGAAAAGCGCCACCGTACCGAACCGTTCCTACACCGTACCATGTGGTACCAGCAGTGGAAAAGCACAAAAGCGAGCCGAACCGTTCGCTTCCATGCAGTGGAAAAGCACCAATAGAGCTCAGTCTGAGGCCCTCATTTAGACCCATTACTAGTAGAATTTCTCAGATTGGTGATATCATTCACCATAGAAGATCAATGCGATGCCGCCTTCCAGTGATTTAGTTGACTATGCCAACTGAACCTCCCCTGGGCAACTATTTGGCATGCCTGCTGCATGAAGAACACTTGAAAGATGTGCCTTTCATTTAATGCAAGCTGCTCCACCGCTTATGTCACAAATTGCCTTCTGTGATTATAATGGTTAAAAAAAAAAAAAAAGCCAGAACTTCATATTCAAGCCAGACATGTTGGCATAGAGCAGCATTTTTCAACCTTTTCAACACTGAGGAATCCTTCAAATGACTTCCGGGTCTCAGGGAACCTCGGCTAATTATTACTATAACTACAGTTCACGGCAGGGCTTGACAAATTTGTTTTTAATCTAGGGGCCAGCTAAAAAAAAAAAAAAGCTAGGAGCCATTTTTTTTTTTTAACCAACAAAGCTTACATTTGAAACATGTTACATGTTCCCAAAGATAAACTTATCCCTTATACCTGGTCAGTGTCGGAGCCCGTTTTACGTTGTTTTGAAAATTAATTTTTGGTCTGAAGATGACCTAAAACCCTCAAACATTGTTTTCTGAAAGCAGACACCCTAGAGCAGTGATGGCGAACCTTGGCACCCCAGATGTTTTGGAACTACATTTCCCATGATGCTCCTGCACTCTGCACTGTAGTTGAGCATCACGGGAAGTGTAGTGCCAAAACAGCTGGGGTGCCAGGGTTCGCCATCACTACCCTGGAGAATAAAATAGTGGTAGTTCCATTTTTTTTTTTTAATGCCACACAATATTGCCAGAATATATTACTTAATTTTTTTGTAAAATATAAAAGCCGAGGTTGCACTAAGTAAATCGATAACCAACATGTCATGTCCACCCTTAAATTTTGCATGCACCTGTAAAATGGCAACAAACGGTCCCAATATTTTCCATAGGTGATGCCCTAAAAGCCCCCTATAGATCATCTGTTTAGCATTACAATGAAGATGTGGTGCTAGAATTGTTCTGGCTTACATGGCGATATGTAACATGTGCATTGCAATCGATGTTCTCAGCCGCAGACTCCCCGACGTGTGTGTTTTTAGGTTTGTACGTACGTACGTACATTTAAGAATGAGGGGGAGGGGTTATATGTTATGGTGTAGCTTTCATTTTTTACAATTAAAAAATAAAAATTTCTTTCCTTAACTTTTTTATTTTCCTTTTTCATCACATAGGGGACAAAATGAATGTAATGCAATGCACCTCTCACTGCATTACATTCTTTCCTAGCCTTGATGGCTGTGGAAACTGTTAATGGGGACCCGGGAGTGATGTCATACACCTCACTTCCGACTCTGCAACAAAAAGGGGAGGAGAGCGCACGCGTGTCCTGGGCCTGCAGATGGGCAAGCGGAGCCCGGAATACATAGTGGCGCAGGCGGGTGGAATCATTTAGGCAGAAGCCTAGGCACCAGGATGCAATTTCTTGTTGCCATGGTGGCCTAGGGCCTGGGATTTGTCAAGCCCTGGTTCTCGCGGTACATTAGCAGGATAGTCAGTGGGGAAGAGTGGTTTGTGGTAGTCAATTTAAGCCAATAATTGTCCAAGAGGCAAAAATTGCTTCTAGGTCAAGGAACACCTAGCAACTCCTGAAAGAACGGAGAGGTTCCATGGAACCCTGCTTGGGAAAAGGCTAGCAGAGAGTATAGCTTTAGTCGAAAATCTTATTTGTTTATTATTTTGTGGTGGGTAGTAGAGTGGGGTAAGGGTTAGTACCCCTGTTGTGTTTTTATAGCTGTTCTGTCTTCATTGCAGAATTAGCATCATGGTTGAGGGGATCAATTGGGCTTCAGTTCCTCTCAAAAACCATATGCTCTACACAAGGGATCTTCAAACTACGGCCCTCAAGCTGTTGCGGAACTACACATCCCATGAGGCATTGTAAAACTCTGATATTCAGAGACATGAATAGTCATGATGGGAATTGTAGTTCCTGAACAACTGGAAGGCCATAGTGTGGAGACCCCTGCTCTGCACAGATCTTTCATATAGCATTTCATATAGCATTTCTAAAATGTCTTCCATGATGAGGACACGTTACCTATTACCAATATTGTTTCCTTGTTGTCCGCTCATGTTGGCTCTGTAAAAAAAAAAACCTTGATGGGAAGAGCTTGCCTTGCTTTTTCTGCTGATCATTTTCACTTTGACAAGAAGTGAGGGGGACTCTTCCTGGTGGGATTAAAGAGCGTAATGAAAACTTGAGAGGTTTAACCTTTTTCGCTTTCTATAGTGATTTGTACGTTCAGTTTCAAATGACCGTGATCACTTGTTGGCATCCTCAAATGACAGGGATCACTTGTTGGCATCCTCAAATGACAGTGATCACTTGTTGGCATCCTCAAATGACAGTGATCACTTGTTGGCATCCAAGTGTGGTCTTCCAGTAGCTACTCTTTGGCCAAGTTTATTGGAGGCAAATAAACGTGGACATGGAAGCTTGAACCCTTGGGCTGACGGTTGCAGAAATAGGGTGGTATTGGTAGATGGTAAATCACCATCCTGGGCCTGCTATCACCTCAAGAAGGCAAAATGCTCAAATGCATTCTACTTGGCTAATTTATTCCATGATATTGGTTGGTCAGAGGTTGCGTGGGAAGGTAACATTGACATACAACTGTGTCCCAGTTGGCCATAATCATCCAGATCTTGAAAAGCCAACTGATGCTGGCATCTGCTTCATTTTGCGTCTTAAGTCAGTTTCCAAGCTGAAAATTGAACTGGTTTATGATGAAACGTGTTAATTGCCTTTTTGCAATCCACGCAACAGAATATACAAAGAGGTCCTACCTATACAGCATGTAGCATTCAATATTCTGACACCTGCTACTAGCTTCAAGTCTAGAGACTTGTCCATGTTGAATATATGTTAAAATCTTTGACCCGCTCAGCTGTCCTCTGGGAATATTCTTGGATCGGTAGCCAAAAGGCTTTGTACAGCTGTGCGGAAACAAGTCCTTTCTTTTATCATCTCAAGACTCTGTATTATAATTGCAGTCATCATCCCAGGCCAATAATTGCCATCCCATATTGCGTATGAAAAACCGCCGGCTATGGCGGCTGTCAGGCTTCGACAAGTCAGGAGCTGCAGAATCTTTGAATACAATTTTCCTATCTTCCTTGCCATTGTGTAGCTCTGGGAAGCCGCATGCCTAGCTGGCAGCTTAAGAATGGCTGCTATTTTCCCCGCTGAATAGAATTAATGATTTCTATGACTCACAGAACATGTTCCTGTTTTGAGATAAACATGAAAACAATGCAAGATGATTGCACATTATTTATTCCGATCCTCAGTTGGGGATTGCTAGCAACTCGGGGGCAGGTCAACCGCTACTGTGCTGGATATGTTCCCCTCCTACCCAATATTTTTTTTTTTTTTTTTAGTAAATCTCTTAAACATGGATTGGATCAGAAAATCGAAACGGAATGTGCATTGAGTTGCTATAATTGCACACTTCCTGATATGAATGTGTGAATGTCTTTTCTGTGTGTAATATTAAAGTGGAACTAAACTCTCTCAATCAACATTAACTCTTTTTAATCCTTTTACTCCTAGCCTTAGTAAATAGGGCCTGTTTGTGTGGATTTGTTCCTTGTGAGTCTGCGGTCCTGTGTGAACTGCTGGACTACCAGTTTTGGTCTTCTGCCTGGTTTCTTGACTAGACTTCCACCTGATGGTTCTGCACTTTCTGCCGGACTGTATATGACCTCTGCCTGCCCTTGACTTTTCTTCTGGATCCAGATTTTGTGCCTTTCTGCCAGATTTGTTGCTGACCCGGCCTGCCTGACTACACTTGCTCTTCAACCCTCAGAGCCTAAGCTCCATTTTGGACTCTACCTTACAACAGGCCTAAACCTGGAGATATGGTTTACCTAAGGCGAAGAGCATTCCCATCAGAAGTGGGGTGATACATTTTGGATATACCTATTGAAGATTTCTGAGCAATTGGGGTCCCGAAGTTGTTTTTAATTATCCCTGCTTGTATGACCCATTTACTGTATGGTACCTGCAGGGGTCCACAGCTTCTGGTAAGCGCAATACCTTTATCTGTGGTGGTGGGCTTGTGACATTTAATGCCCCATACACACATGCAGATTATCTGCAGACTTTTGTCTGCAGACTTACCAAAACCATATACTATGAGGTCAAACCTAAACACTTTCAATTTGTATGCAATCAGGCAGGCCCTTGCACTACATAGAAAAGGTAAGTCTGTAGACAAAAGTCTGCAGATAATCTGCACGTGTGTATGGGGCATAAGACTACTGGCATCTGGACATCTGTCTCCATACAAGTTTTCCAGCACTTTCACCTGAGCACCTTTTGGAATGTGGACTTTTTTTTTGGACTTTTCTGTAATTTTGTGGATTTTTCATCATGAACTTTATCACGAGTGTGTGTGTGTGTGTATATATGTATATATATATATATATACCCTGTTTCCCTGAAAATAAGCCCTACCCCGAACATAAGACCTAGCATGATTTTCAGGGATGGCTGCAATATAAGCCCTAGTAAAATCCTTGATCTCAGCCCCTCCTTCTGCAGTATTCGGAGAGGGAAAGTAGAGCTCCGGAGGGTCACGTGAGTGCCCAGCAGCGCGGTAAATAAGGTATTTTCCACAATAAAGTTACAAAAGGAGACAGACTGTACATTACATAATCTTATTACTAAATCCATTACATATTTTTACAATGACTTTATCCAAGGTTTATTTTTTGGATTACAGAATGTCATAATGCTGGCTCCTGAGCTGACAGGGAGAGAACTTTTTTTAACATTATATATTATTTTATTCCAGGTTTTTTGGAACATAAAGAGGGCTAAATGACACAACACAAGCACTGTGCTGTCTACCATACTTTAAAGGATCAGGATATTTATTTATTTTAGGGTTACAATCCCTTTTAAGTTCGTCTTTTTACATACCATAAATAAATAAGACATCCCCTGAAAATAAGCCCTAATGCGTTTTTTGTAGCCAAAATTAATATAAGACCCGGTCTTATTTTCGGGGAATCACGGTGTGTATCTATCTATCTGTGTGTGTGTGTGTGTGTGTGTGTGTGTGTGTGTGTGTGTGTGTGTGTATATATATAGATAGATTTTTTTTTTTTTTGCTCCATACTTTTATAAATGATGTATTCCCACAATTTTTAGTGAATAGATCGGAAGGTATATTGTATTGTTTTCAATTTCTTTTTTTGCATTTCTTCAGTTTCTTCTTGGTATCTGGCCTAGGCTAACATCATACATCCCAGGTCTTCCTGGGCTTTTTCTTTTCTTTTATCTGGAAGGAGAGGCTTTCTCAGCTAAGCACTCTCCCTTGCCTGCATGCCTGAGCTAAGGGCAGATGGATGTCAGAAAGTAAATTCTACATGTATTTAAAGTGATTGTAAAGTCTTGTGTTTTTTTTTTTTTTTTTTTTTTTTTTAATATAGCAAACATGTTATACTTCTGTCTTCTGTGCAGTTGGTTTTGCACAGAGTGGCCCAGATCCTCCTCTTCACGGGTCCCTCTTTGGTGTTCCTAGCCCCTTCCTCCTGTTGGGTGCCCCCACAGCAAGCAGCTTGCTGTGGGGGCACCTGAGCTGAGTCACCGCTCCCTGTATCCATTCAGACACGGAGCCATGGCTGGGCCCCACCCCCCTCTCTCCTGATTGGCTGGCTGACTTTGACAGCAGCAGGAGAAAATCGCATTGCTCTGCTGTCTTAGCCAATGAGGGGGGGAGTCCTGGGCAAAAGAGACGCAGGATCATCGCCGGATAAAGATGAGCTCATTTAAGTATTAGGGGGGCTGCTGCACACTTTTTTTTTTTAATTTTTTCTTTTTTTATCTTAAAGCATAAAATGCATTAAAAAAAAAAAAGAGAAAAACCTTCTGCCTTTACAATCTCATTAAGTAATCTGAACTAAGCAAAGGCCAACCAGCTGTTCCCTGTAGCAATCAGATTTCCGGATAACGCCTGGCTTGAGCAAGATTTTCTTATTTTGGCAAACATGAAGAATGTGAAAAATGCCATCGCTACACCGTTGTTTAGTAAGCATAACAGGGTGTGTTAATGAGCGTCAGGAAGAGTGATTAACATTGCTGCTGGATTTGTGTACGTTATATATGGGTGTATGTAGTATGGTGCCAAGAGAGAACCCGTTCACCAGAACAAAGATTCCAATAGATCTTTGGATTGAACCTCTAATTCGTATAATAATTTCCAGCACTGGCTGAGATGGGAGCGTGCTAATTTTACTGAAAAGAGTAGTTGATGCTTAACTGCTTTTGGACCGCCCGCCGCAGAAATACCATGGCAGGCTGGCCCTCCTGCGCAAACCGCCATAGGTATACGTCAGCAGCGGGGAATCCGATGCATGGGCCAGGCAGCTCCGATTGCCGCCTGACACCCGCGATCGTTCCCCGCTGAGAATGAAGAACGGTCAGCTGTTGTAAACACAACTGACTGTTCTCCCTGGAATGATCCGAGTTCCTGCGATCCTTCTACATAGGATCACGTGTCTCTGTGATCATTTCACAAGCCTATCCCCCATACAGTTAGAAACACTTCCCTAGGTACGCGTTTAACCCCTTGATCACCCCTAGGTTAACCCCTTCCCTGCCAATGAGATTATTACAGTAACAGTGCATATTTTTAGCACTGATTACTGTAGTAATGTCACTGGTACCCCCAAAAGTGTCAAAAATGTCAGTTAGGGGTCCGTTCTGTCCGCCACAATGTCGCAGTCCCGCTAAAAATTGCAGATAGCCGCCATTACTAGTAAAAAAAACAATAAAAATGACCCAAATCTTTCACGTAGTTATTAGACGCGATAACTTTTGCGCAGGCAAATCAAAATACGCTTATTGCGATTTTTCTTTTACCAAAAATATGTAGCAGAAAACAAATTGGCCTAGCATGTTAAAAGATTTTAATTTTTACATTTTTTTTGGGAATGTTATATAGCAGAATGTGAATATATATATATATATATATATATATATATATATATATATATATATATATATATATATATATATATATATAATTATATATATATATAATTTTTTTTTTTTTTCAGAATTGTCGCTCTATTTTTGTTTATAGCGCTAAAAATAAAAATTGCAGAGGTGATCAAATACCACCAAAAGAAAGCGCTATTTGTGGGGGAAAAAAGGACATCAATTTTATTTAGGTACAGCGTTGCACGACTGCGCAAATGTCCATTAAATTAACACAAAAAAAAGGCCTTGGTCATTAAGGGGGCAAATCTTTCCGGTCCAGAAGTGGTTAACTACTTGCCGACCGTATCACTTAGATATACGGCAGCAAAGCGGCTCTACTGCACTGGATTACATACCTAGTACATGATGCAGCAGTTCTGGGTTGGGAGCGCGCAGGCGGGAGCTGATCGCCGACTTGATGTCCGCCAGCACCCGGCGATCATTCCTTACACAGGCAGAATACCAGTCTGTCTATGTAAACGAGGCCAATTGCCGTTCTGTTTTGTGTTCTTGCAAAGCAGGAACATGGATCAATGCCTTCCCCCTCGTAAAAGCACCTCCCATGGTATAGTAAACCGATAGCCCCTTGATCGCCCCCTAATGTTACCCCTTCCCAGCCAGTGTCATTAGTGCAGTGACAGTGCATATTTTTAGCACTGATCACTGTATTAGTGTCACTGGGCCCCAAAAAGTGTCAACTGTCAGTTATTGTCTGACTGTCTGCTACAAAATCACAGTCCCGCTGTGTTTCAAGAACTGGCAGGTGCAGACTTGAATCCTATTGGGCACGCTGGGCACTTTAAGTAAAGTGGAGCCCCGGTTTTTTTTTTTTTAAATAAAGCTTGAAAGGCTTATAAACACTCAGGCTTTTACTGCGGTGTCCCCACTGGAAAGATTTTGCTTCAGTTCTGTCTCGGAGATAAACAGGAAATAAGACAAAATCTCTCCAGCATGGAAGGAAATCTCATTTTTGACAATGGTCATCAGAAAAGGTGCCCTCCCTTAAGAAATTTGCTCCCACCTTCCTGCTCTGGTGACAGCTGGCTTTAAGATTTCACTTCCTGTCTCATTGACTGTTGTCACTTGGACAGGAATTCAGGGCGAATCTCTTCAATGGTGACACAGACAGCCATGAAGATCTGCCCTTCTCCACTATAAAATAAAAAATTTGTCTGTAACTCCACTGTAATAAAGCTCAGGTTGGTGTGTTGGCCTGTAAACATGACATGTCGTATGTGCCAAGGCCACCAAACTGGCATTTGCAGGTCTGGGAACATAACACAGCCATTGATGGTGGGTTGTCCAAGGCTGGCTTATGAGCGATTTCAGAAATAGAATTTTGTGTACCATTCAGCAGACTTTTTTTTTTGTAAAATTATTTTTATTTGCATTGCAGAGCATAAGGTGCATACAATACAGAGCTGTAGAGCATTTCCTGGCTCATGGGCACACATTAGAAATCTACAAGTAGAATAACCATAAAACAATAGACTGGTAAATGCTCTGCACATAAGATATATAAAAGTAGGACATCATTGAATACGAGGAAGAAATTGTCTAACTCTTCCACTGGGAGAAAAAGGCACGGTAGACACAGCCATCCCAACCATCATTCCCCCCGCAGCAGAACCAAAAAGGTGTATATGCGCCCCCATGTTAAAAAATAAAAAAAACAAAAGTTCAGACCTGGGTCCTAAGTAATGATTGTCCGATATTGTTTTTTTTATTGCCGATACCGATATTTTGGTCATCGGATATCTGTATCGGCCTATATTGCCCGATTATTTTCGGATTTAAAAAAAAAAAAAAAATATATATATGTATGTATGTGTGTATATGTGTATATGTGTGTATGTGTGTATGTGTGTATGTGTGTGTGTGTGTGTGTGTGTATATGTATATGTATATGTATATATATATATATATATATATATATATATATATATATATATATATATATATATATATATATATATATATATATATATATATATATATATATATATATATATTTTAAAAGAAAAAAAAATATTTTTTTTTTCACAGGTACTCTGGTGGAGGGATCTGGGGGACCCCAAACCCCTCCTCTGCACTTGAAAACATTCAAAACGCCATGTTTGGCTGTTTTGAATGCTCACATTTTTTTGCATTTGCCACCGAGTACCCAAAAGTGATGTCAAGACATCACTTCCGGGTTTTTTACATGGAGACCCGATCAGAGCCGAATGCGGCTTTGATCGGGTCTTCTCTTCGGCGGCGGTGCAGGTAGGATGCCTGGGTCTCCCGGTGGAACGGGAGACCCAGGCGAGTCGCGGAAAGGGGTGGGAGGAGGGGGGACGTCCCTTCCCACTCCTTGTAATGACAGCTGAGTGGCTTCTCAGCCGCATTGGTTGCCATTACAAGACAGCCGACCGTCGGCTATGGACGCCGGTACCGGGGTGATGCCTCTAGCTGCAGGCATCACTCCGGTACATGGACTTTCCCTAAATATCGGTAACCTCAGGGGCCGATTCCGAGATATCGGGGAAAGTGCATATCGGCCCCCGATATATCGGCATTGCCACTAATCAGTTGATCCCTAGTCCTAAGGGCTATTCTGACTTCTCAATAGTGGAAAGAGAATTGTTCTAGGTTCCACACCCTGTAAAACTTTTGGGGGGCACCCTCGGAAAAGGTAGGTAGCCTTAGGAGGACTATTGCGAAATTAACCAGAGATTTCCAACAATTTGGGGGTGGGGGCCTCCGCTGACCTCCATTTCAATGCCTTTCTGGCATAAAATAACAATAAGCTAAGGAGGGTCCTGAGGAAAGATCAAAGACGCAACTAAACCCAAGAGACCAAATTCAGTACGTGTAGGGACCAGTATGGTAGTCGGATATAAAGTGAGTAACCTTTGACCAAAAGATTGGCTCTGAGGGCATAACCAAAACACATGGCGGAAAACAGCCGGGTCCTCCGCGCACCAGACTGTTGTTTGGGTCATGAATGGTAAGCCATACTGGTAAATACCAGCCGTAACTGTATGTCTTGCCCTAGATCAGTGATGGCGAACCTTGGCACCCCAGATGTTTTGGAATTACATTTCCCGTGATGCTCATGCATTATGTAGTGTAGTTGAGCATCATGGGGAATGTAGTTGTATAACATCTGGGGTGCCAAGGTTCGCCATCACTGCCCTAGATGTATTGAGGGGCTACATTTTTTTTTTGGGTGGGGGGTTAGGGTTATGGTGATTTGACCATAACCTATAATAAATGTTATTGCGGTCTTGACTGTTGTGTTGCATGTAAAGATCTCTCAAAGCATTTGACACCACCTAGGCCTGTAAGACTAATGGGGTGAAGTGGCTGACTCTGTGCCATAGCCATTGAAGTGGTCAACTTTGAAGGCTCTGATTGCTTATGGGTATTGCGGTAACGGTTTTATGTCATTTTTCACTCTTGCCCACCTAGGATAAGGTAGGCTCCTGTTCACCTTGGGAAGATCTCAAGGAGTCGGCCCGACAGTGCATGCTGGGACTTCAGTTTCTTGACAGCTGGAAGGTCCATTGCGCCAACGCCTTGTCTAGCCTGTCATTTGACATATCTCATGTCGCTGTGATGTGCAGACTGCCATCTGCAAAGCAATGATCCTGTAACACCCAAACAGCGAATCCAGAAAATATGTGACAAAACCATGTCTTACCTGATTAATGATGGCTTGCATCACGGGAAATTATTCTCCATGCTGAACTCCCGGAGGGCAGAATTTCGCAATCGACATTTCTGCATAAAATGCCGGTTTCTCAGGCATAGCCAGCTGGGTTGGAATAGCGATGATGTCACCTGGTGCGAGATCAGCCAGGGGTGTCATCTGCCTTACAAAGGAAATCACTTTACAGCACTGACATTAAATAAATTCCAGTTTCTCACTTTCCTGCCGCTGACATTCTGTTAGTTCTCGTCATTATTTCATATCATACAATAATTCTGGAGGAAAGAAAGGTGATTGCAGTTACATGATTCAACATGCAGACAAGGTTTAAAGTAGAACTATAGGAAAAACCTATTTTCTTTTTTCATTTTGGATAGAGTAATAGAGTAAGGGAGGGTTATAACCCCTGTTAGATTTTTTTTTTTTGCCATCTGTACCCCATTGGGGGAATTTCCCTTCACTTCCTGTCCCATAACCAAACAGGAAGTCTGAGGAAATCCCTGCAAATTAAAGACATTTCTGGGGACCCCCAGGTTACCAGTACTAGTGTCCCCATTAAACGATTTCTCCTCTATTACTTTTCTGAGGACAACCCAAAATTTGCAATTTTCTTTTACTTTCAATGATAATGGTAAACAGGGCAAATGAAGAAGGGGCATCCCCCTAACAGGGGCACAGACCGCAATAAAAACTGACAGGGGTTCTAATCTTTCTTCACTCTATCTGTTATTTATGCTTTTAAAGTGTATCCAAACCCAAGAACAAAAGATCACTTTGTGTTTACATGCAGGTGCAGTCACTTTTCTCCACTGCACGTGGCGGTCTTCCGCAACGGCACTGCAGTTGGAAAGGAAGTCAAGAGAAACACCGTTCCTCTTTGGTTTCCTTGGCCACTGAGGAGGCATCCAGTTGGATGCTGCTGCCCCATGTGACTCTATTGGCCATCTTGGGTCAGGCAGAGCCTATTTAAATTGTTTGGAAATGATCACCTTGTAAAACACCCCATTCAGCTTTTTAAAAAAAAGAAATGAAAAGCAAAACATTTGTCTATAGGTATAAATAAAATAAGGGGGGGGGGGGTCTTTATAACGTTTAAGTGTTCACATTCCCTCTGTTCTCAGCTGCATAAGAGCTGGGGGAGGAGAAGCAAAAGTACACTGAGCTTCCCAGTAAAAGGCTGTGCAGAGGGGAGTGGTGTCAGGACAAGTCTGATGATTGGAGGAGAGCAGGCTGAGTTCCCAGCACAGCTAGAGAACTGACCACGGTGCTTAGTGGGGTCAGTTTTTGATAGGAGAGCAGAGGAACTGGCAGGAACAGCAGGGATTTCACATACAGGAAGCAATACAGCAGGGCCCTTTTAGTTCCTCCTGTTTTGAATTGTAACTGTATTGTCTTCCCTCACATTGTAAAGCGTTGCGCAAACTGTTGGCGCTATATAAATCCTGTATAATAATAATAATAATAAAATTAATAATACAAAGAGAACAGGAGACTTTTTTATACAAGTATATGGTACAGCAGGCACATATAAGGAATATGAAATGTTGGGTTTACGTACTCTTCAAGGCCTGGCTCCCAGTTTTAGTGCACATTTGCGAGTTGATAGAGTAGGGACAGGTACCCCACCTGGTAGGGCCTGCACGCCAGGGAAAGGTTCCTGATGAAGAGGGAAAGCGTAGGGCTCGCAGCTTCTTGGCACACCTGCCTGTTGGGCACAAGACAACCAGGCCGCATTCTTCCCCCTCTGTGCAAATGCTTACAGCTCGGGTCCATTCTGCTTTCTATATGCTGTTGGACGGGTCAGTGTTCCCGGTTGGGCTGCCTTCCCACCAGCTTATTTGTGAACTGTCTCTGCATTATTTCAATATAATTACTTGCATGGCACTGGGACTGAGTGTTATTGGCGATGCATCCCGCCTGCACACTTTTTTTGGTACAGTATATGGTAATTTTGTATATGAGCACCGCACTGAGCGCTGAATAATTAAAAAAAAAAAAAAAAAAAAATATATATATATATATATATATATATATATATATATATATATATATATATATATATATATATATATATATATATATATATATATATATATATATATATATATATATATATATATATATATATATATATATATATATATATATATATATATATATATAAAAACTGCAGTCCTGGGTGTGAATCTGGTCAAAGGGGTGTAAAAAAAAAAAAAAAAAAAAAAAAAAAAAAAAAAAATTGCCTGGCTCCATCCACTGTCCAGAAGTTATGAATCCTCCTTTTAGTTTTAGGATATGTGATGAAATGAGATGTGATCCTTCTGCTGTTAGAAGGGTTTACTATACAAATAGAACATAAACACCCTTTACGTGTCACAGGATCTTCTCATGCAGATGTCAGCTTGTCCTGCAAGAAAACTGATTATAGGTCAGATGTCAGGGGATGGTGTCATGAAACTGGTTCAGGAGCCCAACTGTCATCCTGCCAAAGGTCGTCTTCTAACTAGTCTGACCTGTCTTGAGTCACAGGGACGTCTGAATATCTGGATGGGGAGGGTCAGGTTGAATTTCTAAATCCTTTTAATCCTGGGTCTAACTCTCAGAAGGGAAAATTACGGGCTTATCTGTGTAATATCAGTACAACACACCTGTCCTTATTGTCCTATCTCCATTGAGCTGGTTGTATTCATTTGCAGGAGGTTCCCTCTAAAGCTGGATACACACTATACAATTTTCTTTAGATTGTTTCCTTTAGACTTGCCAAAACCATATGAGGTCAAATCTAAACACTTTCAAATTGTATGCAATCAGGCAGGCCCTTGCACTGCATAGTTGAAGGTAAATCTGAAGGAAATCTACCAACAAAAGTTGGATAGTGTGTATCCAGATTAAGTCTCAAGGATTGGTAAATATCGGTAATTGGCATCAGTAATCTGTTTAGGTAATAGTTGTATTTGTGATTCTAAGGGATTGCATCATACGCCTCCCGATCAGAGTACCCTCCTACTTCTACTCGCTCACCCAATCCGTACGGCATGCCCTCTCCCGATTCCCCCTACGGCATGCCCTCTCCCGATTCCCCCTACGGCATGCCCTCTCCCGATTCCCCCTACGGCATGCCCTCTCCCCGATTCCCCCTACGGCATGCCCTCTCCCCGATTCCCCCTACGGCATGCCCTCTCCCCGATTCCCCCTACGGCATGCCCTCTCCCGATTCCCCCTACGGCATGCCCTCTCCCGATTCCCCCTACGGCATGCCCTCTCCCGATTCCCCCTACGGCATGCCCTCTCCCGGATTCCCCCTAGGGCATGCCCTCTCCCGGATTCCCCCTAGGGCATGCCTGCTCCCGGATTCCCCCTAGGGCATGCCTGCTCCCGGATTCCCCCTAGGGCATGCCTGCTCCCGGATTCCCCCTAGGGCATGCCTGCTCCCGGATTCCCCCTAGGGCATGCCTGCTCCCGGATTCCCCCTAGGGCATGCCTGCTCCCGGATTCCCCCTAGGGCATGCCTGCTCCCGGATTCCCCCTAGGGCATGCCTGCTCCCGGATTCCCCCTAGGGCATGCCTGCTCCCGGATTCCCCCTAGGGCATGCCCTCTCCCCAGATTCCCCCTAGGGCATGCCCTCTCCCCAGATTCCCCCTAGGGCATGCCCTCTCCCCGGATTCCCCCTAGGGCATGCCCTCTCCCCGGATTCCCCCTAGGGCATGCCCTCTCCCCGGATTCCCCCTAGGGCATGCCCTTACTTCTGTTCTTAGGGGTTGATTAAAACTGGAGCATGCAACATTTGGTGTAGCTGTGCATGGTAGCCAATCAGCTTCTAAGTTCAGCTTGTCCAATTAACCTTTTTCCTTCTGGAAGTTTACCCCCCCCTTCATGACCAGGCCATTTTTTGCAAGACGGCACTGCGTTACTTGAATTGAAAATTGTGTAGTCGTGCGACACTGTATGCAGATAAAATTTATGCCCTTTTTTTTTTTTTTTTTCCCCCGCAAATCTAACTTTCTTCTGCTGATATTTGATCGCTTCTGCGTTTTTCTTTTTTTCTTTGTCCGATCCCAGCGGGAGCAGAGCGCCTGCACGCCCCAGACCAGGAAGTGCAGGATCACGTACAGATACGTGATCCTGCGCAGAGGAGCTGCTTTGCCTCTGTATATCTACAGTATACGGTCGGCTAGCGGTTAAGCAATGACAAAAAAAAATAAAAACCTGGAAGCGGTTTCTTTGCAGAGCTGCACCAGATTTTGCACATGCCAATTTTAGTAAATCAACCCCGGTGTGTTTCCTGTATATGAAATATTTGTCTGCAGCTGTGGACTATAAGATTCCAGCTACATTACACCATGGGATGTATTTATAAAAAGTTGACCAGGTATTCGTCCTGTAAACCTACTTTTACATTCGTTTTTTATGTGAGTGATGGCAAGATCGATTGTTACTAGACTATTTTCCCTCTAGATCGGGTGATATTCATTTAGAGGAATAGCATGAATCAGGAAAATACCCCATAATGGCCATTAGATGGAGATGATGATTATAGGAAATAAATATTTACTATAATTGCCATCTCCATCTAGTGGCCATAATGTGGTATTTTTCTGATTCATACTATTAAAGTGGATCTAAACTTTCTCAGCTAATATTAAAGAGGACCTTCAGTCACTAGAAAAAAATAAAATGAAAATCAGCAGCTAAAAATACTGTAGCTGCTGACCTTTTTATTAAAAGGACGATTACCTGTCCAGGGATCCAGTGCCATCCTTACGCGGGCCATTTCCTTGTTGGTATTTGGGTCCCTGGTGCCAGCATGTTTACTGTGGGAAGCTGGCTATGACTCCATGCTGCTTCCCACTGTGCATGTGTGGGTCACGCTGCACCTTGTGAATGGTACCGCAGCCTTCTGGGACTATGATGTGTTCCAAGAGACTGCGGGTGAACTTCTGGTGGAATCACCTAGGCAGAATTGGGAGTGGGTACCTGTCAAACCTAGGTATCCGCCCCCCCAAAAAAGAATAATAAAGTGCCAACAATGTTGGCTGGGGTTAAAGGCTCCTAAAAGTGGAACTTCCCATTTAGGGTGAAATTCAGCTTGAACTATTTTTAATCTTTATGCTGCCAGCCTTATAGAAAGGTATATTTACTTGTCTTTTACATTTTTTTTTTTTTTATTACATTTCTTCAGTTGCTCCCTGGTTTCTGGCCTAGGCCAAAATTGTCATACATCCCAGGAACCTTTATGGGCATTTTTTTTTTTTCTTTCATCTGTAGAGGAGGGGTTTTCTCAGCAAAGCACACACTCCTGTTTGCATGCCTGAGCTAAGGGCAGATGGACTCCAGGAAGTGAATGCTACATGAATCATCTGCCCTTACTCAAGATGGCCGCAGCTAGAAATGCTAGTAGGTCGTTTTTCTAAGTGATTTCTCATAAAAAAAAAAGCATGGAGACATGGATGGGGGGGGGTTTGCTTTGAATATTTAAAAATGAATTAAATAGCATTTTTAGTGTGCCGTGCTCCAATGCAGTTAAGTTCTGCTTTTTGTTAAAAAAAAAAAAAAAGAAAAGAAAAATCTGCCTAGGAGAGATAAGTCAGTGGCATTACATTTTGCAGGAGGGCAGGGCGAATCGCTCCTGCTAATTTTTTTTTTTTTTTAAACCACTTAAGGACCACCCTATAGCAGTTTTACTGCTACAGGGTGGCACCTCTGCACCTGATCAGGTGTGTATATATAAGTGATCTGGCTCTTCCGGGTAGGGGGCTCGCACGCGCATCGCCGGGGTTTTCTCCTGCTGTGTGTAATCACAGCGGACTCTGTCTGTCTGCACCCACCGATGATCCAGCAGAGGCAGACAAGGAAGATCGCCGTTCTGTCAGTAGGGAGGGCATGGATCCTGTGTTCTTGCAAAGCAAGAATATGGATCCATGCCTTCCCCTAGTAAAAGCACCTCCCACACTGTAGAAAAACACACAGGTAACCCTTTAAATTCCCCTGATAACCCCTTCCCAGCCAGTGACAGTGCATATTTTTAGCACTAATCCCTGGTCCCCAAAAAGTGTCAGTGTCTGAATGTCCGCTGCAATATTGCAGTCACGCTATAAGTCGCTGATTACCGCCATTACTAGTAAATAAATAAATAAAAATATTCCAAAGTTTTTTGTAGATGGTATAACTTTTGCGCAAACCAGTCACTATACGCCTGTTGGGATTTTTTATTTATTTATTTTAAATATGTAGCAGATTACATATTGGCCTACATTTTATACAGAATTTTTTAAAAAAGAATTTAATTGGATATGTTTTATAGCAGAAAGTATAAAATATTATTTTTTTTTTTTTTTTCAAAGTTCTTTTTTTGTTCAAAGCGCAAAAAGTGCGGATGTATTCAAATACCACCAAAAGAAAACTCTACTTGTGGGGAAAAAAAAGAGATACATTTTATTTGGGTACAGCGTCACCACGTCAGTTAAAGTAATGCAGTGCTGTATCGCCTGATCATGAAGGGGGGTAAATCTTCTGGAGGTCAAGTGGTTAAAATACATGCATTCCATGACCACCATTTTTTTTTTTTTTTTTGGGTGGGTGTTGGGATAATTTGCTGCTTTTCATAAAGCATGGTATTTTGGGACCGTGATGTCGCCCTTACCGCGTGTTATATGCGGCCTGTTTTTATTTTCCTCATTAAAGCCTCCTCGATTGGCAGTTCTAATATTGCTTATTATATTAACAAATGTCACACATAGGCCAACTCGCTAACCCCTGGGAGAGCGGCACAGCGGCTCGGAGATGAGGCCTGTGTTATTATTTTCCTGGGAAAGGTCTTCCCAGCGCATGGCTCCTCTTTATAAATCACACAGGAGAATCTTTCTGCTCCGGAACATTAATAAGTTAGAAATGATGGCGGAGGACTATAAAACAAAGCGCGCAGTCTCTAAATAACCAAAAATGTATAATTGACGATGTTAATATATCCTGACGAGCGACGTGCTGATGGGAGCGATAAGATGAATGTTTTCAATTTTTTTTTTTCGGCGTGTCTGATAAAGTTCAAGAGGAATATTTGAATGTAAACACCGGGTGCCGGAAATATAAGCGTGCGCCGCTGACCCGTAGGGAGATTCGTTTTCCAGTATAAATGCGTATTTTGAGGTAGTTTTTTTGCCCGCCATCTTTAAAGGATTAATTCGCCTTTACCAAAAAACTGCTTATGTAGATGAGGGGCGTCTGTAGATATAAACAAACAGTAGCCACTTTGTCCAAAGTCGAATAATGTTCTTGCTGTAGGTGTAGGCCATTTATGTACCTTTATGAAGCCTGACTGGAAAACTCCCAGAGTGTTGCTAAGAGAGGCCTAGCTGTTACTGTTCACCTTCACCCAGTGGGGTATTTTGGTTCTGCCCTAGGCAAGCCTAAAATCAGACAGATGCCCCCCCGCCAATCTAAATTTGTCCCACCCCAGCCACAGTATGACTTTCTTGTATCAGGGTCTGATGAGGAGACTGCAGCCGCTCAAAATGAACAGCTGCCACCTCCTCATCAGACCCTGAGGCATGATTCGTCAATGGGGCAGAGGACGGGGTCAGCAGGGCAGAGGAACACGTCTAAAAGGATGCAGGCCCAGCAGATTTTCTCAGAGCCCTGCAGTTGCCACAGCTGATAGATAATTATGAAACCACTTCCATTTGACCCACTCAGCACCGAGAAACAAACAATGATTTCTACAGAATAACAAAAGGTAGGAATCTGCAACAAAGTTTGGTAAAATCCTTGTAATGTTCAGAGATCACCCAGAGGGGATTGTTTTTTTTCTCAACAAAAGTGGAGTTGCGCTTTTAAATAAATATATTTTTTAGCAGAGATCCTAGAGAATTAAAATGGCTGTCTTTGCAATATTGTATTTCGCACTGTATATGCACAGCGGTCTTTCAAATGCAATTTTTTGGTAAAAAAAACGAATTGGTAAAGTTAGCCCAATATTTTCGTATAATGTGAAAAGATGTTATGCCGAGAATCATGAGAGAATCGTGATCTTTATTTTCTGAAACAAAATATCCAGAATCGTGCAGCTCTAGGTAAGCCTTTAAAGGTTTGACTCAATAAATGGAAATCCTGCATTAGGAGGGTTTGTCTGTTGGATGGTATTGCATTTTGTGTCATGGCTGGTTGGCATCTAGATACCACAATAGCAAGACTCTCCCAGACAGCTAAATATCCAAACAGATTGGGATTAGATCTCTTACAAAACATTTCTGTTCGACTGGGGAAGGGTTATGCTGACCATACGCTGTACAATCAAAAAAAAAAAAAAAAAAGCATAAACCCAATCTGATTGGCCGCTCTGGCCAGCGCCTTCTTATTTTTGACAGTCACCTGTTGAACAGCTGTAGCGAAGGTCTCGTTTTATCGTTTGAAGTCTTACCCCCTTCTCTGCTAATCCAAATCAGGCAGAGCATGGAGGATACAGACCAGATGCCGATTGCCAGCATTTAAGAGATCACGCCGCGTCAACATCTGGGAAAATAAGTTTCATTCCGCGCATTTTTACAGCAGGTCTTAGATGTTTGTGCTGGCAGCAGAACATTCCTCTCCGCCGAGCCCGCACATTCCTCCGACTGTCACCTCCAGCCGAGATTGTAGCTCTGCCCGAGCAACCTGCGGCTTTTAATAATGATCACTCGTAGCGTGGAGCTAGATTAAAGGTGATGGAGCGAGGAGCAGCTAGGGGCCCCAGATCGGCACACAATGCACCCGGGGAGGGTCTCTGCACCTGCAAATGAACACTTACACCCTGAAATAACAAAATAGAAACATTACAGCTTTATTATTTCTAGGAGGCCGGCTTGTGTAGAGCTCCACAGAACAGATAAGTATTGGTAATATGCAATGTTCTATTGTTAACAAGCAAGGTGACATAATAACCCCTTAGAGTCGGCGTCTGCTGTCCCTTTAAGGGCTTTAGAATGCTTGGAGACAGGGTGGGGCTTACGACCATTATTGGCTGTCACGACGGTCACATGATCCGAAAGTTCCCAATTGCAAGCAGAGAGCGGGAGCTTTCCGTTAGCCTCCAGTAACTGTCGGGAGCTTGCAGTGTGTGCGCTCTCGGCATAGCTCTATTGGTGGTATTGCCACATATTTGCGTGCGCTTGGCATAATGGGGTTAATTTATATTTCTTCTATTTCTGTATATGGCGGATGGGACTGCAATTACTTTAATTTAAAAAAGTACCTTTTTCATAATTGCTATACAGGTGTCACATAACCCAGATCTTTCCCAGCCTGTCTGCAGGGAAACGTAGGCAGGAGGAGCTTCTAGCCCTCTGCTGCTGGTCACATGTAAATAAAAAAAAAAAAAATATATATATATATATATTATATTTATTAAAAAAACAGCCTTTGGAATACAGAGTACAAATAGTATCAAACTGTTTTAAATCATATAAATATACATTTGAAATCCAATCTTTATTGTTTTGGCAATAACATGGTGTGGGCGGATTTCTGCCAGTCAGGCTGTGTCAAACACCTCTAGCCTTAAAATAAGAGGGAGGTGAAGCCTCCATCATTCAAGATGTAATACCCCACCCCCAATGTGGTTAGTTGGCATGGAGGAGGGAGTGGTCTGTCATTTACCACTGTATATACGCCCACATGTGTGACTCTATAGTCACATGGGCTGCTCAGATGTAGTAGGAAGGGAATTCTCAGGGTAGAAATACACTGAAAACTGAGCATGTGCAGAGCTACCAACACTGCTCTGCAAAATCCCCAACTGCAGTGTATGTAAGGCAGAGCTCTGTCCTGTCAGCAGGGATGTGATGGATTTTCTGTCCCTGCAAAGCACATCTGTACACACTATACACTCAAACACTGGTTAGGCACACAGTTAACCCTTCAATCACCTTAGATGTTTAACCCCAGTGTCTTTATTATAGTGACAGTGCATATTTTTAGCACTAGTAGTATTGGACTGTCCGCCACAATATCGCAGTCCTAATATGAGTTGCTGATCATTGCCATTACTAGTAGAAAAAAAAAATATATATATATATATATATTTGTGTGTGTGTGTGTGTGTGTGTGTGTGTGTGTGTGTGTATGTATATAAAATCTACAGTGGATATAAAAAGTCTACACACCCCTGTTAAAATGTCAGGTTTCTGTGATGTAAAAAAAAATGAGACAAAGATAAATCATTTCAGGACTTTTTCCACCTTTTAATGTGACCTAGAAGTCAGTACACACCTGCCATCATTTAAAGTGCCTCTGATTAACCCCAAATAAAGTTCAGCTGTTCTAGTAGGTCTTTCCTGACATTTTCTTAGTCGCATTCTACAGCAAAAGCCATGGTCCGCAGAGAGCTTTCAAAGCATCAGAGGGATCTCATTGTTAAAAGGTATCAGTCAGTAGAAGGGTCCAAGGCATTAAGGCCCGTACACACGTGCAGATTGTCGGCCGAAAATGATCGGCCGATTTTCGGCTTGTTAGTATGATGCTTCCGACAGCCGACCGCGCACTTTCGGCCGAAAAGAATCTGTCGTGCAAGCATTAAAATTTTTGTATGCCGACACCAGAGCGGCCGATTGTTCGCCAGTCAATACAGAATTCGGCCAACAGACAGCAGATTTGCAAGACTGGGCATGCTCAGAAAAGAAAAAACACAGGGAAAGTTAACCATCACATGACATCACTTCTGCAGTCGGCTGTAATCGGCTGACAAAATTCTTGTGCAGTCTTTTGCACTTTTCAACAGACACCGACAGACAAAAGACGGCCAATCGTTCGGCCGACGATCTGCACGTGTGTACGGGGCATTAGATACACCATGGAACACAGTGAAGACATTCCTAATCAAGTGGAGAAAATATCGCACAACAGTGACATTACCAAGAACTGGTCGTCCCTCCAAAATTGATGAAAAGACGAGAAGAAAACTGGTCAGGGAGGCTGCCAAGAGGCCTACAGCAACATTAAAGAAGCTGCAGGAATATCTGGCAAGTACTGGCTGTGCAATATATATGGGTTATGGGGTAGAGTGGCAAGATGGAAGCCTTTTCTTATGAAGAAAAACATCCAAGCCTGGCTAAATTGGCGAAAACACAACTGAAGTCTCCCAAAAACATGTGGGAAAATGTGTTAAGGTCTGATGAAACCAAGGTTGAACCTTTTGTGGCTATAATTCCAAAATATCGTTTGGCAAAAAAACACCATACCCACTGTGAAGCATGGTGGTGGCATCATCCTGCTTTAGGGCTGTTTTTCTTCAGCTGGAACAGGGGCCTTAGTCAAGGTAGAGGGAATTATGAGCAGTTTCAAATACCAGTCAATATTGGCACAAAACCTTCAGGCTTCTACTAGAAAGCTGAACATGAAGAGGAACATCCCATTTCAGCATGACCACGATCCAAAGCATACATCCAAATCAACAAAGGAATGGCTTCACCAGAAGATTAACTTTTTGGAATGGCCCAGCCAAAGCCCAGACCTGAATCTCTGGGGTGATCTTAACCACTTGCCGACCGCCACAAGTACATATACTGCGGCGGTCAGCCCCGGCCAGGCAAAGTGACATATGGGTACGTCACTAGCCTGTGCGCCAATAGTGGCTCGTTCCCTAACAAGTCCGTGCGTGTGACCCGCGGACCCGATGTCCGCCGGTCACTCATGATCGTCCGCTGTGAAGGGAGAAAGGCAGGCGGCTAATGTAAACAAAGTCGCCTGTCATTCTTCCCTGTGTAACAGCAGTGATCTAACGGTCCTGCTATGTAGGACAGTTGATCTCTGCTGTTACATGTAAAGCCACATCCAATCACAGTTAGAAACACGCCCCTAGTGACACACTTAACCCCTCCTTCCCCAATAAAGTTAACCCCTTCCCTGCCAGTGTCATTTTTACAGTAACTGTGCATATGTATAGCACTGATTACTGTATTAATGTCACTGGTACCCCAAAAAGTGTAAAAAATGTCAGTCAAGGGTCCGATCTGTCCGCCGCAATGTCGCAGTCCCGCAAAAAAAATCGCAGATCGCCGCCATTACTCGTTTAAAAAAAAAAAACGACAAAAATGACAAAAATCTTTCCCTTAGTAAACGCAATAACTTTTGTGCAAACCAATCAAAATACGCTTTTTGCGATTTTTGTTTCTTAACCAAACATGTAGCAGAAAACAAATTGGCCAAAAATGTTAAATATTTTTGATTTTTTTTTTAATTTTTTGGGGGGGAATTTCATATAAAAAAAAATGTGAAAAATATTGTTATTTTTGCAAAATTGTCGCTCTTTTTTTGTTTATAGCGCATGATCAAAATATCGCACAGGTGATCAAATACCACCAAAAGAAAGCTCTGTTTGTGGGGAAAAAAAGGACGTCAAATTTGTTTAGGTACAGCGTCGCACGACCGCGCAATTGTCCGTTAAATTCACGCAGCGCCGAATCGCAAAATAGGGCCTGGTCAGGAAGGGGGTAAAATCTTCCGGGGCTTAAGTGGTTAAGAGGGGCACAGGAGATGCCCTTGCAATCTGATGGATTTGGAGTGTTTTTGCAAAGAAGAGTGGGCAAATATTGCCAAGTCAAGATGTGCCATGCTGATAGACTCATACCCAAAGAGACTGAGTGCTGTAATAAAATCAAAAAGTGCTTCAACAAAGTATTTAAGGGTGTGCACACTTATGCAAACATTTTAGTTTTTTTATTTTTACTTCCCTCCACCTAAAACATTTCAGTTTTTTTGTTCAATTGAATTGTACAGTTTATAGGTCACATTAAAGGTGGAAAAAATTGTGAAATGATTTATCTTTGTCTCATTTTTTTACATCACAGAAACCTGAGATTTTAACAGGGGTGTGTAGACTTTTTATAGCCACTGTATCTATCATAGGCTATAACTTTTTTGCGCAAACCAATCAATATACACTTTTTTGATAATTTTTTTTTTTTTTGTACTAAAAATATGTAGCAGAAAACACATTGGCCTAATTTTTTATTTTTTTTTATTGGATATGTTTTATAGCAAAAAGTAAAAAATATTGTGGTGTTTTTTTGTTTCAAAATTATCAGTGTTTTTTTGTTTATAGCGCAAAAATTAAAAACCACAGAGGTGATCAAATGTCACCAAAAGAAATCTTTATTTGTGGGAGAGAAAGTGCCATAAATGTTTTTTTTGGATACAGAATTGCATGACCGCGCATTTGTCAGTTAAAAAAGTAATGCAGAGCCAAAAAGCAAATGTCCCGGTCATGAAGGGGGGTAAATCTTCCGGAGGTCAAGTGGGTAATATACCGTTCAATTGCCAAAAGTACTTGTACTGCTACTCTCATCTAGTCTTTAGATGATTGCATTGGTTATTTGCAGTCACTGCTATTTTTTCACTACTGCTTTTCCTTTATACGGAGGTTTAGAAAGAGTACAAATCTGCATGTGTATAATGGAGTAAATCCAATATTCCCAATGTGCTGATAAAGACCCTTCACCAGATTTGTCGGTTCTGCAGATAGATGTGCTGATTTCTGGTCACGTATTCTAGCGGCTCCTTGCTGGTCTCTGCGTTATTCTGTATTCCTGGCACCTGTGAGCGAGGCTCATTCACACCTTTGTGTCGGCATGTAACGCTTCCATTCCTTATTGAGGACTCTACCGCTTCTGCAGGTTAAGAACACTTTAGAAATGCTGTACAATGCTTCCATGGAAACTAGCATTCTTTTAATATTTCAACCAACTAGGAAAATTACCGCAGTTATGTGATTGGTTGCTAGAAGCCTTCCATTTTTCTTTTTCATGCTGCCGGGGGGGGGGGGGGGCAGTGGCAAAGCATGACTGGCTGGTGAATTTTTGCTATGGTGTCTCTCTGTACAAATTTAAATTTAAAACCCGATTTCTATGTCCTTTTTTTTTTTTTAACCTTCTTTATGACAATCTCTAAAGCACAGGTGTCCAACATAAGGCCCGTGGGCCGAATCCGGCCCACTAGACCATTTCATGTGGCCCTCGCACACAGGGCTTTTTTCCAGCAGGAACGTGGTGGAACTTTGTCCCGTCCCCTCTGGCTCTTGCAGATCCCCACCTACCCTGCATGCACTCACCCCGGGGCACAGCAGTGCTGACCAATGATCTTCCAGCAAGTGAGAGATGTGGAGCCACCTACACTCCCGGGGCGGTATTAGAGCCAGGCAGATGAGATGTGAGGAAGCTTTTTAGGGGGGTTGGGGGGCACTCTGTACTCCGCACACTCCAGTACTCTGTACACCACATACTTCTTATCTCTGCACTCTGTAAATAGCGCACCCATAAACCCTGCACTTTGCATGTCATACACTCCTCAACTCTGCAACCTGTATGTAGTGCACTCGTGAACTCTACACTCTGTACACTGCGTACTCCTCACTATCTAAGTAGATGCATTGTCTAACAGATACAACCAGCCCTTTGAGAACAACCCTAAAGCGAATGAAATTGAGTTTGACACCCCTGCTCTTAAGGAAGAATTGCTACAATGGGCTACTTCTAATCTCAATATGCACTGTGACATTGACATAAGAATTTCATTGGCTATGGGCAGTTCTTTCGCTGTGGGAAGTTCCTTTGAGACCTAAGTACAGCAAATCAAGTTTTGCCTCCCGAATCTAATGGATATGCTCTGACACAGCCACTTGTCCTAATTAGACAAGTGAATGACCCCAAAAGCACAAGATCGATGTTCAGGGCTACACCTGCATGGCTGTCCAATTGGGGTGACTATCTGTGTCCCACATGGGCTATCTGCACATAGCACATAGCGCTTGAAGACACAAAAACGCATGGCCTATTCATGGGTTATGGACCTCACTGCCTATGTGAATGAGGCCTGTATCCTGCTGTACAGGTATTTACAGGTAGGTCATGGTTTAATGGAACCCTAGGGTTTCTCTAGAGCAGGGATCTCCAAACTGCGGCCCTCCAGCTGTTGTGGAACTACACGTCCCATGAGGCATTGTAAAACTCTGACATTCACAGACGTGACTAGGCATGATGGGAATTGTAGTTCCTGAACTGGAGGGTCATAGTTTGAAAACTGCAGCCCAGGGGCAAGATGTAGCCCTTTGCTTGCCTTTATCTGGCCCTTGAGGCAGTGTTCCTCTCACTGATGCAAGACACTATTCTAACCACTGACACCAACAGTGTTGCATAATTCCATCTATTTTTACCAATGATAGGACATTATTCTTCCAACTGACACCAGTGATGGGATACCATTCTTCCCACTGACATCAACAATAGGGTACTATTCCTCCCACTGACACCAATTGGGCATTATTTCACTGACTAACACCAATTTCCAGGCCCCTTAAAGCCTGAAGGACAGTAAACTGGCTCTTGGTTTAGAAAGTTTGGAGACCCGTGATCTAGAGGTTGTTAGGGAGGGTTTCCTTGAGCAATAGGCAATTTTTTCTCCTCCGATAAGTTACCATTAGCAACAATGATCTTTTTAGGTATTTGTAAGGGGGATATTCTTCCCAATGACCACCAATGTAAGGGGCATTCTGTCATCTGACCACCACGATAATGTAACGGGAGCTGTGGATATAGTTCTTGTTGGCAGGGGTTCCCGAAGACCTAACAAATATTTCAAGGATTCATTCATGTGAAAAAGGGTGAACGAGGCTGCTCTAAGAGCTCTGGTCTCCAAATTGTGGCCCAGGGGCCGGATGTGGCCCTTTGCTTGCCTACATTTGGCCCTTGGGCCACTAGTTCATCTACAACTGACACCACCAATGAGGCGGCACTATTCCTCCCACTGATAACAATGGGGCACCATTACACCTACTAAAACCAGAAAGCTCATTGTTTACTCCCACTGATGCTGGGGCATATTTTACTCCCACTGGCCACAGTCTGCTCCCCCCCCCAAAAAAAAAAAATCTTAAGGACAGTAACCTGGGCCTTTGTTTAGAAAGTTTGTGCCTCGTTTCCACTGAGCGGATCGGCTCGGGTCGGTTCGGTACGCTAATTTGAGTGTTTCCATTATGTGGCCCAAGTGGCCCATACAACCGAACCAAACCGCACCATCCCTGGTCCTGCTTCAGATGTAGGGCCATAGGAAATGGTACGGTACGGTTAGGGCGGAGCTACTGGCGTCACACGATAGATTCCACTGATTGGCGGACAGGAAAACTTCAATGCTCACGTCAAATGAAAGCGCAAAACAAACACCTCATTTGGTGTAAACCCTGCATGGTCCCTGGTGGCCCGACTTGCAGTGGAAACGCTCACCTGAATAGACCGGACCATTCTAACCCTTCCAAACTGTACCGACCCGAACCGTTCCGCTCAGTGGAAATAAGGCATTGGAGACCCCTGCTCTGGAGGTTGCTAGGGGGTTCTTTTGAGCAATCATCAGTTTCTGCCCCCCCAGGTTCCCAATGATACCATTGATCTTTTTTCGCTATCTGTAAGGGAAGATTCTTCCCAATGACCACAAGTGTAAGGAACATTCTTCCCACTGACCATCACACTAATGTATCATGAGTTGTAGATATACGGTAGTCATTTTTAGCAGGGATTGCCTGAGACTGGAAATTTATTTTAAGAGCTTCTCTGTTTAAAAGGTTGAGAGAGCGTGAGGTAGATAATATAAAGACAGATTGAAATACAATTTAAAAATACATTGAAGGACTTTATTCCACAAAAACTGGTTAGGTTAGTTTTTTCAGCTTTTATAACTCATCCCGTTATATTTTTAATGCATATTTTTATCACAAGGTAAAACCGTAAAATATATGTGTGTGTATATGTACATTGTATGTTTTAAAATAATATTGGTTTTAATGAGGAGAATAAAAAAAGTGAAAACTAGCCTTGTTTTAGGTTGGCCATCCGGCCCCATGGTAAAATTGAAGATAATGAGCCATCTTTAGGACTTCCCTTATGTTTGGGCTTCTTATGTCCTCCAGACTGTGCACATGGAGCTTGTGAATTGCACTCGGTAGGGGTGAAGGTTATTCTATATGGGTCAACAAATGCAGCCCTGCTGAGTCCCTCTTAGTGGCTCTTGACCTTTCTGCCCATTGATAAATTGGCTGAACTCCCTGGAGGCTTTATAAAAGCAGACACCCTGTGATGGGGAGCAGGTGGCTGTCCCTGTAGCAAATCGCTTGCTGATGTAAGCTGAAAAGGTAAAGAAAGGGGTATATAAATGGCTCTGGTTAAAGCAAATTGCTCATTTTGTCAGGCTTGTCCAAAAGTGCAAAGGGCACATAGATGCACCTGGTGATAGCGGAGGACAGGTGCATCTGAGGACAGATGAGAAATGGGAAGATGGCACTGAACAGTGTGCACAAGACTAATAGCAACCAATTAACTGCTTAGAACATTTTATTTCCAATCATTCCATGTGGACACAACAGTCTTGGAGCTGTAAGCAAGTCCTAATTATGGATCAAGTATAGAACATTTGCCTTAGGGATACTGGGGACAGAAGAGGGACTTTCGGTGCTCAGTCCTGTAGCAAAACAGAGTGTCTCACACTACTGGCTGCATGAACATTTTATTTGGCTTTTTTAGAGGCAATTTGTAGTGAAGTTTGTAAGTATTTTTTTTTTCTTAATGATGGTCAGGACCCGAGGTCTGCAAACTTTTCAAGATGAGGCCTACATTGTATATCGGATTGAAATCAGTTTTTATAAATTAAAGAAATTTCATTAAATTATTTTACTTGGATCTGTTTTGGTATCAGCATATGATTGAGAACAAAAGAAAAAAAACCTCTACTAATTGTCCCCTTTGCATTAGAACCCCCATTGGAGCCTCCCCCCCCCCCCCCCCAAGGATGTCTCCATCAGATCCCACTCCTACCTTACATCAGGGTCTCAATCATAACCCTTCTTTACATCAGGGTTCTCCCTTCGCCCCTTACATCAGAGGCCCCCCGCCCCTTACGTCAGGGTCCCCATCAGAACCCCCTAACTATTGGTTCCCCATCGGGGCCACCCCTTACATCGTTTTTTCCTAATGGAAGTCCCCCTTGGATTTTCACTTTTTGGAGTCCCCCCCCCCCCCCTTAGGGTTTTCTTTTTTTTGGGGTTGCCCCCCCCCCCCCTCCCACCCCTTACATCAGGGTCCCCTTGCCCCTTACATGTACATGAAACACCATAGAAGTTTCAGTGATACAGGCTGTTTTGCCAATTCTAATGAGTTATTAAATAAGCTGCAATTATTTTTCTAGTTTGCCGTCATCCATACATTACGTCTACATCAGAGGCGTAACTAGAGCCTTTAGAGCCTGGCCAGGGCCCTTCCCTTCAAGCCTGGGACTCTTCCCACTGATCCTGGGGCCAGGGGGCAACTCTCGTTGCGGGTCCCTTTATTATGGTCCCACAGCAGTAACCTTTCACAAGTTCTGTAGTGGGCCCCCTTCCTGCCATCTTGGGGGGAGGCCACAGTGGTGGAATGCCAGGGCCCGGTTGCAAGTTTGACCTTTGCGATCCTGGAAGTTCACCCACTGGTGTCAGTAGTTTTTATTTTTTGTTACTTTATTGTAGGAGGAGTGGCGGGGGCAGCATACAGAGAAACCAATCACCTCCATTTTCCTCCTGCAGCTACAGGAGAAAAAAGGACAGTGATTTCTCTACATGCCGCCCCTTCTATCCAGGTGTACAGGGGAGCCGCACAGGCCCCTTGGAGCATGGGGCCCGGTTGCAGTTGCAACCCCTGTAGTTACGCCCCTGGTCTACATGAATTGTTGCTGACGAGCTGGATGGGTAACATTTCTTTAGCTGGCACGTGTGGACGGATCTGGAGCAACAGTGTTTTTCTACAAATTCTGTACTGTAGGTTGCTCAATGTTTTTGGATTGATTGCTTTGTAGAAGGTTGTATAATAGGATGGTCAGCCTGAGTGTGATGATGGGAACCCTCTGTATCACTTTAAATGCATTACAATTGATGCAAGTTTCTCAAAAAGATAAAACTCCAGTCCCAGTGTAGTAAACTAGGCACATGCTGAGGAATGGATGCCATATTCCATTCAATAAGCTCTTAGTAATTGGACCTCCAGCTAAGAGTTGGTAAGGATATTATTATGGGGCAGAGGGTTGAAAGAAAGAGAAACATGAATTTTCCTTTTACAGTTACTAATCCTCCATTCTATGAATTCTGATTGGCTGTTATTTAAAATTACACTTATCGCTCTCCTCATTGCAGTGGATCATGGTAGTAATGGGTGAAAGTTCTCTACAAAAGATTTGGTTTGCTGTCGCACTACTTTACCACGGAAGCAGTGGTACTTAGTGGTGATAGATTACATTTAGGACTTTTAATAGTTTATGTAGATATTCCTTGACCTCTGCCTTATCGTTGTCAGCTCAGTGATTTACGAGCAGCGGTGGCAGGGAGGGCTATTTCCTATTGTTATTGATTAATACCGGAGCTATTAATATTTGACCATGACTCTGCATGCTTTGTCGGCATGACCGGTGGAGTTATTGACTTTCTGAATTTCTGATTTTTATTAGTACAGCTGTGTAACAGAATACAGGAGAAAGCATGCTTTGCCCTGGAGCAAGTAAGCCCTGGGCCTTATTCAACACAGGACTTAAATAAAATATTGAAAGTATTCCCTGCCTGGTAGCGGCCAATCATTTACTACCGCTTGTTTTATGAAAAAAAAGATCCTGAGGGCTTGTATTGCCCTTGGCACCAATCAAATTATTTTTGTTTTCACGCGCACAATAAAAAAATTACATCTGGAGTTCATTTGCTTTGGACAAAACAGATCTTGGAGTGTCTCTGATACCCAATTTACCAGCCAAGTGCTGCCTTGGAGATGAGGGATCGGGGTAAGGGGGTTGCAAGAGGGAACAATGCCTGCAATTACTAGGTTGGAACACCTTGGGATTTGCTATAGTACCTTTTTTCTAAGGAGCGCAGCACAGTGGCTTAGTGGTTAAAGTAGTACTATAGGCAAAAACTTTTTTATTTTTTTTAAAGTAACGGAGAGTTAAAACTAGTAATCGACCGTTATCGTTTTTTTGTTGCCAATACCGATATTTTGGCCATTGCATATTGGTATCAGCCGATATTGGCCAATATTTTCGTACATTTCAAAAAATTTTTTATTATCACTTGACAGGTACTCTTGTGGAGGGATATGGGGGTCTAAAAGACCCCAAACCCCTCCTCTGCACTTAAAAGCACTTTAAAGCACGCCAATTTTGGCTGTTTTGAATGCTGTCATTTTTTTTTAATCTTGCGCCGAGTACCTGGAAGTGATGTCATGACATCTCTTCCGGGTTTTTGCATGCAGACCTGATCAGAGCCAAATGCGGCTTTGATAGGGTCTTCGGCGGCCATGCAGGCTGGTTGCCTGGGTCTCCCGGTGGGACGGGAGACCCGGGCGAGCCGCGGGAGGGGGGGGACGGGGACGTCCCCTCCCGCTCTTTGTATTGACGCCAATGAGATGCTTCTCAGACGCATCGGTTGTCATTACAAGATCGGCTATGGACACCGGTACCAGGGTGATGCCTCTATCTGCAGGCATCACTCCGGTACAAGCACTTTCCCGAAATATCGGCAATATCGATTCCGATATATTGGGGAAAGTGCATATCGGCCCTCAATATATCCACTTTGCCGATAATCGGTCGATCCCTAGTTATAACAACTGTTAGATTCCCCCCCCCCCCCCCCCCCAATCTGTGTCCAATTGTGGAGATTTCCCTTCACTTCCTGTCCCATAATGAAACGGGAAGTGAGAAGAAATCCCTGCAAATTAACCACTTGGCCAACCCACGTACATTTACTGCGGCTGCTCTGTGTCAGATCATGTACCCCACTTCTGGGTCTGGGGTGTGTGCGCCGCCAGCGACCCGATCCCGCTGTGATTGGACATCAGCGGGTTTGGCGGACACGATAAACGTTTGGGAAAGAAGCAGAGTGGCGGTCTGCCTATGTAAAGGAGACAACTTGCCATTCTGTCAGAGGGGAAGGTACTGATCGTGTGTTTCTGCTAAGCAGGAACACAGATCTTTGCCTTCTCCCTAGTCAAAGCACCTCCACCACAGTAAGCACAACTTAGGCATACATTTATCCCTTTAATCACCCCTGATGTTAACCCCTTCCCTGCCAGTGTCATTAGTATAGTGACAGTGCATATTATTGTCACTGGTCCCCAAAAAGTGTCAAAAGTCGTGTTTGATTTTTCCGCTGCGGTATCACAGTCCCACTAGAAGTCGCCGCCATTACCAGTAAAAAAATAAAGAATATCCCAGTTTGTAGATGCTATAACTTTTGTGCAACAAGAAAAACAGGTGTGTACGGCTAATGGCGGCATGCAGTCACCTCCCCAGATAATTGGCATAGAAAACATTTTGTGCAGACCAATTAATATACGCTTTTTGGGATGTTTTTTTTAAATCCAAAATATGTAGCATGATGCATATAGGCCTAAATTGATGAAGAAATTTGATTTATTTTACATAACTGGGTATGTTTTATAGCAGAATGTAAAAAATGTTTGTTTTTTTGCTTATAGTGCAAAAAGTAAAAACCGCAGTAGCGATCAAATACCACAAAAAGAAAGCTCCATTTGTGGGGAAAAAGGACAAATCTTTTATTTGGGTACATCATTGCACGATCGCGCAATTGTCAGTTAAAATAACGCAGTGCCATATCGCACAAAATGGCCTGGTCATTAAGGCGGTAAACCTTCTGGAGCTGAAGTGGTTAAGGAAATTCCTTGGGGACCTCCAGGTCACTAGAGCTGGTGTCCCCATTGGAAGATTTTTCCCTCTAATACTTTTCTGGGGACACCCCAAAATGTGGGATACTTTCAATGATAATGGTAAACAGGACAAATGGAGAGGGTTAATCTCCTTAACTGGAGAAGAAAAAGCAATAAAAACTGACAAGCGTTCTAATTCATCTCCACTCTATCCAAAACTAAGAAAAACAAGTTTTAACGTTTTTTTTGCCTTTAGTTATACTTTAAAGTAGAACTATAGGCAAAACTTGCCATCTGTGCCCTATTGTGGAGATTTCCCTTCACTTCCTGTCCCATAGCCAAAACAGGAAGTGAGAGAAAATCCCTGCAAAATAAGGGAATTCCTTGGGGACCCCCAGGCCAACAGTGCTAGTGTCCCCTTTGGAAGATTTCCCCTCTTACTTTTCTGGTGACAACCCAAAATGTAGGATTTTTCTTTTATGGTCACTTTCAATGGTAATGGTAAACGGAACAAATAGAAAGGGTGACTCTCCTTAAGGGCTCTTTCACACGGGCGATAGGATCAGATCCGCCTGTCAGTTTTTTAGGCGGATCGGATCCTCCATGCAGCTCTATGGGGCAGCGGATGTCAGCGGAGACACCTCCGCTGACACTCGCTGCCATCCGTATCCGATCCTGTCCATGAAATCTGGACGGATGGAAACCCTATTTTTCCATCCGTTCAGGGATCGGATGAGAGCGGACAGACGGTCCGCTCTCACCCGATCCCCCATAGAGAGCAGCGGGAGCTGTGGCTCCTCCCTCTCCGCACTGCAAGCGGAGACGGAGCTGTCCTCCGCCGACTCAGCAGGGATCGGCGGATCGATCCCTGCTGAGCAGCATCACGTATCCGCCTACGGAGCTGGACCGTGTGAAAGAGCCCTAAAGAAAGCATAGACCGCAAAAAAACTGACATGCGTTTTAACCCTCCAAAACTAAAAAAAAAGTTGTGCCTTTAGTTATACTTTAACACATTTGCTTTGCAGAACATGGGTCCACATATTGGATTCCGGTTAGAACACGGTCTGCAAAACTTTTTTTTTTTTGGGGGGGCATGAATATTCAAGTAATCCTTGCGCCGTCCCTTTTTGCCCCCATAGATCCCCCTTTAGAGCAGGCCAGGCCATGGTCCCCCATAGATCCTCTTTAGAGCAGGGTCCCAATAGATCCCCCTTTAGAGAAGGCCAGGGTCCCCCATAGGCCAGTGTCAGGAATGGCAAGGTGTCCGCACACTGATTCCGGGGGGGGGGCACTTGCCCCCCCCCTTGTGAACGTCCATGGAATTTGCATGGTATCCCTGTGCCTCAGTTACTCCAGTTACCACCCAAACTCCAAAGATATGCTGGTAGGTTAAATGGTTCCTGTCTAAAGTTGACCCTAGTATGATATTAAACTGAGCTTGCACAAGATAACCTCCTCACTATCAGCCCCAGGGATGTCGCTTTGAGTCTAGGCTCTATAGCAGTATGAATTTTAATTATTTAAAGCTTTACCGCGCATTTTAGGTTGGAAGCGAGATCCTTGATTTCGCACCCTGTCGTAGTTGCACGTCTATCGCCTTTCAGTATCCTTCTCTTTTTTAAACCTTGCAGATGATGAAGTTCCTCTAATATCTGATTTCTGTATAATTCTGCCAGTGTGGGAACATTAACATCAAACCCATCTCCTCTTTCCTCTCAAGCAGGAAGTCTTCAGCTTGGCACTGCGTGGGCTGTATAAATCATAACGATAAGCCAGTGACAAAATAACTTAATCAACTTGGCAAGGAAACCTTTATAAAGATTTAGCTTGACCTGAGGATGCTTGAAAGAGCGATCGTTAGGAAACGTGATAGTGGCAAAAGCTGCTGATGTGGTGCTGATGGAGGAATGTGGGACACCGTGGTCTTGGAACTGAAAGCTGGCAATGTAATGTCGGATCTGCATGGGGAATCACTGGTAAATTGGAACCAAGTTAGGTGCTTTGCATATTGGCCCCGGAGTTTTTTTTTTCCAGCATTGGGTAATAGTGTGAACATTTGCTTAAAATTATAATCTTTTTTGCTCCAAGTCAGGGGACTTCAATCTATGCCCACCCCCTTGGGCACACCCGGCCTGCTACAATAATTAAGATCAGCCACAACTTTGTCACCACTGACGGGTTAAGTCAAGAACATTGATTACCCGGTTTTAACAGCATCTAAAAGTCAGTGAAATATACACTGCTCAGCCATAACTTTGTGACCACCCACCTAATATTGAGTATGGTCCCCCTTTGCTAAAACAGCCCTGACCCATTGGGGCATGGACACCAAAGTAACATCCACATGAATGGTAGGACCCAAGGTTTCCCAGCAGAATATTGCTCAAAGCAAGCATAATGTAAAAGAAAACATGATTCATCAGACCAGGCCACCTTCCATTGGTTCGAATTCCACTTCTGATGTTCATGTCATGACCTCAGACTGGGGTGAAGGTTGATCTTCCAAAAGGACAACGACCCTAAGCACACAGCCAAGATAAAGCTGTGGCTACGGGACAGCTCTGTGAATGTCCTTGAGTGGCCCAGCCAGAGCCCAGACTTGAACCCGATTGAACGACCCTAAGCACACAGCCAAGATAACAAAGGAGTGGCTACAGGACAACTCTGTGAATGTCCTTGAGTGGCCCAGGCTTGAAACCGATTGAACATCTCTGGAGAGATCTGCAAATGGCTGTGCACCGACACTCCCCATCCAACCTGATGGAGCTTGAGAGGTCCTGCAAAGAAGAATGGAAGAAACTGCCCAAAAATAGGTGTGCCAAGCTTGTAGCATCATACTCAAAAAAGACTTGAGGGTATAATTGGTGCCATAGGTGCTTAAACAAAGTATTGAGCAAAGGCCGTGAATGCTTATGTACATGGGGATTTTTTTTGTTTTTAATACTTTTGCAAAGGTTTCAAACTTCTTTCACGTTTTCATTATGGGGTATTATTTGTAGAATTTTGAAGGAAATGAAATGAATCTATTTTGGAATAAGGCTGTAACGTAACAAAATATGGAAAAAGTGAATACTTTCGGATGCACTGTATGCATATGTGATACATGATCCGCTTCTATCGTAGATTTAAAATACTGTAGTAGCCCAGGCTGCTACAGTGATGGTCATGATCTTCTGTCCTGCACATTGTCAACAGAGGGTTGCTTGCTCAGCACGGATGGCATTCAGAGGACACTTTGTATTTTTAGCATTAAATGTAAAGCATTCTCGAATTCAGCCTTTTTCAACCATGGTGCCCAGGCACCCTGGGGTGCCTTGGGATTTCTTTAGGGGTGCCTTGGCAAAAGGCCTAAAACTTTCTCAAAAATGGTATATGAGCCAAGTGTGGATGAAGGCTGCCTTTTAGTTACACCAAATCACAGGTTTTCATTGTGCACCATATTTCAACCTTCTAGCTGCCGCTCTCCTAACAAGTGGCATCATCCGTTCATAAGGAGGATGTCAGTCGCCTGCATAGCATCCTTGTTTGACTCGCCTCTGCCCCTCTCTGTCCATGGAACGGTCACATTAGCCGGAGTAATGGAAAAACATTGGAATACTAGTCAGTACCAGTTTGCAAAAGTGTATTTGCTTTGGAAGAATTAATCACCCCTAACGTTGGATGAACTTGTGGATGTTGCTGCATTATGTAAAACTATTAGTTAATACTTAATAGTTTTTACATTTTAGAATGGGGTGCCTTGAGATTGTCCATTTTTAAAGGGTGCCTTGAGATTGTCCATTTTTAAAGGGTACCTTGACTGAAAAAAAGGTTAAACACTTCTCTAATTGGACAAGTGAAATGGAGTGCAGGCTGCGTCACAATCCTAACTTTGTCCAAATAGATAATGCTTTGTATTCTTAGGGAAAAAAAATTTAAGACATTCTATGAATGGTGGCCATGTGGAGCAGTTGACCGGTGTAAAATTCCAAGGCCATGTATGAAGGGTGCTGTTGCCCTCTGCAAGTGCTAGTTGCCTCCTGTTTTTTCAGTGGTCCAGAATAAATGTACCAATTGGAAGTTCTGACTTCATTTTTATTTTACTGACTACATACTTGTTTCAGGAAGAGTTTAGGTCAAAGAAAATAAGCATGATAAGCAAGCAGTTGGCATTTTCACGAGGAGATCTACTGTGGCAGCTTACAAGATCCACAGGTTTCCTCTGATGCCCATTTGGTGTGATGTGGTGTTAACAATATGTTGCGTCTGCATTAAATTGATCTTTGTCTTATTTGGAGCACTGCTCATTAGAGGATGATTCTAGGACAATATCCCCCCCTGGACAATATCCCCCCCCCCCCCTGGACAATATTCCCCCCCCCCCCCCTGGACAATATCTCCCCCCCTGGACAATATCTCCCCCCCTGGACAATATCTCCCCCCCCCTGGACAATATCTCCCCCCCCCTGGACAATATCTCCCCCCCCCTGGACAATATCTCCCCCCCCCCTGGACAATATCTCCCCCCCCCCTGGACAATATCTCCCCCCCCTGGACAATATCTCCCCCCCCCCCCCTGGACAATATCCCCCCCTAACCCTTTGTCCCGGGGGATGTTTTCCGGGGGGATGTTTTCCGGGGGGATGTTTTCCGGGGGGATGTTTTCCGGGGGGATGTTTTCCGGGGGGATGTTTTCCGGGGGGATGTTTTCCGGGGGGATGTTTTCCGGGGGGATGTTTTCCGGGGGGATGTTGTCCTGATACCGATGCCCATTTGGTGTGATGTGTTAACAATAATATATTGTCTGCATTAAATTGATCTTTGTCTTATTTGGAGCACTGCTCATTAGAGGATAGCAGTTCACTTTATCATAGAGTAGATGGTATTTAAGAATCCATTTTTAGTTGGCATATGGTGATTTAACTGAGGCGTACTAGGTTTCCATGCCAGATTGGTCTACCGTTGTTTTGGGTATTTGTTAAGCCTTAATGCAGGTGATTGTGTTACATTGCATCACAGTAATAAATTGGGTCTTACAAACCAGGCTATTAACCTAATAGAATTTATTTCAGCAGCACAAACTTGCTCACAATGGCAATATTTCACCCGCAGCTCATTAGAGACTAGGCTGAGCTTTCCGCATTTAGACGATCGCCGCAAAGCCCCGACTCTCTGCTGGGTTCGTGAATTGTGTGCAGAGGTTGATCGAGCCAGCCAAGGAAAAGAAAAAAAATATTAGAATAATGGGGTGGTAAAGCAAATTAAGGCTTTGTGGCTGCTGAGAGAGTCCTGTACAGCCAGACACTGCAGGTCTTTGAAGCAGATTTTACAAGCGCTGTCGCATTTGGTCCTTTTTTAAAGGGTCAGTTCACACAGATGGTCATCGGAGTCTCCCACTGGGACTTGAGGACTGTCGGGGACTTGAGCGGCGGGGGGGGGAATTTCTTCTCTGATTTGCTCCAGAGAGCACTTTATTCCTCCTGTGTATTATAATGGGAAATAAGTAGAACACTGGGGCAGTTTAGAACCTTTTGGAATCGCTGTAACAGGTGGATGGATCTGGCATCCCAACAGATAATCCTAGAGAGGTATACAGCTGGCCATACATTATATAATTCTCCTTTTAGATTTACCAAAAACATACAGTGTGTCACAAAAGTGAGTACACCCCTCACGTTTTTGTAAAAATGTTATTCTATCTTTTCATGTGACAACACTGAAGAAATGACACTTTGCTACAATGTAAAGTAGTGAGTATACAGCTTGTATAACAGTGTAAATTTGCTGTCCCCTCAAAATAACTCAACACACAGCCATTAATGTCTTAACCGCTGGCAACAGGAGTGAGTACACCCCTAAGTGAAAATGTCCAAATTGGGTCCAATTAGCCATTTTTCCATCCTCAGTGCCATGTGACTCGTTAGTGTTACAAGGTCTCAGGTGTGAATGGGGAGCAGGTGTGTTACATTTGGTGTTATTGCTCTCACTCTTATACTGGTCACTGGCAGTTCAACATGGCACCTCATGGCAAAGAACTCTGAGGATCTGAAAAAAAGAATTGTTACTCTACAAAAAAGATGCCCTAGGCTTTAAGAAGATTGCAAAGACCCTGAAACTGAGCTGCAGCATGGTGGCCAAGACCATACAGCGGTTTACCCAGGCAGGTTTCACTCAGAACAGGCCTCGCCATGGTCGACCAAAGAAGTTGAGTACACGTGCTCAGTGTCGTATGCAGAGGTTGTCTATGAGAAATAGACATATGAGTGCTGCCAGCATTGCTGCAGAGTTTGAAGGGGTGGGGTGGGGGGGGGGGGGTCAGCCTGTCATTGCTCAGACCATACGCCGCACACTGCATCAAGTTGGTCTGCATGTCTGTTGTCCCAGAAGGAAGCCTTGTTTAAAGATGCCACTGCCTTGCTAAAGAAGCTGAGAAAAAGGTGATGGACTGTCCAAGCATGTCTCCAGACTTAAAACCCTATTGAGCATCTGTGGGGCATCCTCAAACGGAAGGTGGAGGAGCACAACTCCACCAGCTCAGTGATGCCATCATGGAGTGGAAGAGGACTCCATTGGCAACTTATGAAGCTTTGGTGAACTCCATGCCCAAAAGAGGGTTAAGGCAGTGGTGGAAAATAATGGTGACCACAAAAAATATTGACACTTTGGGCCCAAATTGGACATTTTCACTTAAGGGTGTACTCACTTTTGTTGCCAGCAGTTTAGACATTATTGTGTAAAGTGTAGGACCTACACATGAAAAAAGAACGCGCATGCCAGCTGAGAGCTTGGCACATGCTCTGAAACGCGTTGTGTTCCCCATCTGGTCCTGGTGACGTCAGGCGGCGATATGCTGCGTTCCAGTTTGACACGCGGAAGTAAGTGGATCCCGGAAGACAACGGCCGGCCTTTTTCGTCGTCCTACCTCATCCACCAGCTTCCATCTGCATTCCATCTTCGGTCACTGGACTTGGGACTCCATTACCATCTCCCGGCACCAGCCTTCTTGAGCCCTATACCATGTACCCCATGTGAGTTTTTATATTCTGTATGTATTCCTGGATTAAACATACTGCACTTAGAGGCGCTCCGTTTCCCTTTTTTTATTCTTCTCGTGGCAATTCAAAATTTTGGGTTTACCCTTACTTTCATTCCTGTGACATTAATGATCAGAACTATTAGAAAGAGTTCATCTCCCTACCAGGAACACCAACGGTAATAAAAACTTAGCTCCACTTTATCCAAATCTAAAAAATTCCTTTAGTTCGACTTTAACAACCTGTTGTAGGGTATGGGTCTTAGGTTCCTTCCTCTCCTGCCTTGTGGGGGGGGGGGGGGTCTCTCTTCCAGAGAGCCCCTCACAAATTACTCATTGGTCGTCTTCAGCTGACCATGAGGAGCAGGCTAGTACTTGTTGGTCGCCTTTAGATGACCTTGAGGAGCCGGTTAATACTCGCTGGTCGCCTTTAGATGACCATGAGAAGCCGGCTAATACTCGTTGGTCGTCTTCAGCTGACCACAAGGAGCAGTTTAGTACTCGTTGGCAGTCTTCAGCTGGCCACTAGGAGCCGGCTAGTACTCGTTGATTGTCTTCAGATGGCCATGAGGAGTCGGCTAGTACTCGTTGATTGTCTTCAGATGACCATGAGGAGCCAGCTCGTACTTGTTGGGTGTCTTCTGCTGACCATGAAGAATCAGCTAGTACTCATTGGTCGTCTTCAGCTGACCACGAGGAATCGGCTAGTACTCGTTGGTAGTCTTCAGCTGGCCATGAGGAGCCGGCTAGTACTCGTTGATTGTCTTCAGATGGCCATGAGGAGCCGGGTAGTACTCGTTGATTGTCTTCAGATGACCATGAGGAGCCAGCTCGTACTTGTTGGGTGTCTTCTGCTGACCATGAAGAATCAGCTAGTACTCATTGGTCGTCTTCAGCTGACCATAAGGAATCGGCTAGTGCTCGTTGGTTGTCTTCAGCTGACCACGAGGAATCGGCTAGTACTCGTTGATCGTCTTCAGCGGACCATGAGGAGCTGGCCAATACTCGTTGGCATACCTCCCAACTTTCTGAGATGTGAATGAGGAACACATATTAGGAAATGTATGCAGGCATAGGACACATCCCCTGCCATGCCCCCTTAAAGGATCATTGTACAAAAATAAATGATTGGTTAAACTCCCAAGTGTTTTTTACCACTACTATTCCTTTATACTGGCTCTTGGAATTTACAAATGCAGCAATTTAGAAATTGGATGAAAGGATTAGCACTATAAAACACTTTTTGAAAGATGAATAGTGAATTTTTTATACATCTCTATAGATCAGACCAAAACGATGGACAGAGGGACATTGTTCCAAATCCGGGACAGTTGGGAGCTATGCTCGTTGGTCGTCTTCAGCTGACCATGAGGAGTAGCCAGCTAGCACTCGTTGGTCGTCTTCAGCTGACCATGAGGAGGAGCCAGCTAGTACTTGTTGGTCGTCTTCAGCTGACCATGAGGAGGAGCCAGCTAGTACTCATTGGTAGTTTTGAGCTGACCATGAGGAGGAGCCAGCTAGTACTCGTTGGTCGTCTTCAGCTGACCATGAGGAGGAGCCAGCTAGTACTCGTTGGTTGTCTTCAGCTGACCATGAGGAGGAGCCAGCTAGTACTCGTTGGTCGTCTTCAGCTGACCATGAGGAGGAGCCAGCTACTACTCATTGGTCGTCTTCAGCTGACCATGAGGAGGAGCCAGCTAGTACTCGTTGGTAGTATTCAGCTGACCATTAGGAGGAGCCAGCTAGTACTCGTTGGTCGTCTTCAGCTGACCATGAGGAGGAGCCAGCTAGTACTCGTTGGTCGTCTTCAGCTGACCATGAGGAGGAGCCAGCTAGTACTCGTTGGTCGTCTTCAGCTGACCATGAGGAGGAGCCAGCTAGTACTCGTTGGTCGTCTTCAGCTGACCATGAGGAGGAGCCAGCTAGTACTCCTTGGTCGTCTTCAGCTGACCACGAGGAGCCGGGTCTGTATTTGACTAGGTGGACCTAAGTGCTAAGTGTGCCTTTCCCCCTTCAGAAGTCTTGCGCCGTGGGTGGGTGGTCAGAGAAGGATCCTTTTTCTTCAGAAGGGGGCCATATATCTTCAGTCTTTGCCAATTTCTCACTTCCCAGACTGAATAGTGTTACTTTATCACACAGTTGCAGTTAGGTTTCGGCATTCTTCTACATGTTGCTTTTATTATCCTTTTTCTTTTTTTCCTACTGTCTTCTGCCTGCGTTGTGTACCCGAACACGGCAGGTTAAATTTATCTGCAGTGTGAACGAGGTTTGATCATACATGCATTCTGCTGCTTATCATAGATCAGACTGCTTCAATAGCTGGCGGCTGATTTGAGATTTAGCTTTGTCAGAGGTTTTATTTAAATTCTGTAGAATCTACGCACAGTACAGTTTTGTGCCTCTGGGGCTTTCCTGCAGAATGGAGGTTGCTTAGCGCAGGGTATTGTCTGCACACGCAGTGCCGTACGGCTAAGCAAAAAAGAAGATGCTTCCAAAACTGTCATTGCTGGCAGAGGTGATAGCTAAGCAGGACACGTAGGAGCTGACTTCTATTCTAAGGGATGGTCAGATACCACGCATTGCAGTTATACTGTATTAGTTTACTATTCTGTTCTAGTAAAATTTGAAAGGCATTTTTGCTCATAAGTGCGGATCTCTGCTTTCCTAAATGATAAATACATTTATTTATTTATTTTATGGGATTATATTTTTTTCAGTTTCTCCATTCAAATGTTACATTAAAATGTGATTACTTTTTTTGCTTTTCCTTTCCTTGCTTTCCTTGATTCCTCCCCACTCCCTTTCCCCCCTATCAAAATGCTAATTACATTTTTAGATGTTTTCTGTTTTCATTACGTATCTTATTTGAGACCCAGCGGTGTCATCACTGGGCCTCTGTGCTTTTCTTTGCAGTGCAGGCAATCATGGCTGGTGGGAGGGGCCAGCAGGATGCTGTACAAAGCTTCCTAAAAACATCACAGCACCCTGCCTCCGTATGCAGGCAGTGGGATGGCTCTTGGGAGGAGTTATGCAAATATGAAAATGTTTTGATTGGATGCAGGTCAGTCTGTGAAATTAGCACTGACGCTCATTTACAGCATACTTGTTTGGGTCCTTTATTCAAATGTGCTGAAGTCTGATACTGGCAGGCAACTAACATTCTCAGAATGGAGCCCCCTTACCTTTCCCATGGCAGAGTCACTTTACAAATACATATTAAGGTTTTTATACACACCAGCTTTCAAGCTGATCCCCTCCCCCCACTCAGTAGTAACCCCCAGCTTTAGGTGATCTCCCCCACTCAGTAGTTACCCCCAGCTTTGCTGATCCCCCACTCAGTAGTTACCCCCAGCTTTGCTGATCCCCCACTCAGTAGTTACCCCCAGCTCCGCTGATCCCCCACTCCGTAGTAACCCCCAGCTTTGCTCATCCCCCACTCCGTAGTAACCCCCAGCTTTGCTGATCCCCCACTCCGTAGTAACCCCCAGCTTTGCTGATCCCCCCCACTCAGTAGTTACCCCCAGCTTTGCTGATTCCCTACTCTGTAGTAACCCCCAGCTTTAGGTGATCTCCCCCACTCAGTAGTAAACAGACTTGTATAAAGTACTCGAAATTTCTACTTGAGTAAAAGTACAAGTGCTCGATCAAAAAATTACTTGAGTAGAAGTGGAAGTGCTCGCAGAAAAAGTTACTTAAGTAGAAGTACTAAAGTATTCAACATTTTTTTTACTTAAGTATTGCAAGTAGTTTTTTCAAAAAATTTGCTACTTAAGTACTAAAAGTAAAAAGTACCAGTAGTTTTGAAAAAAAATTTCTACTCAAGTACTGAAAGTAGAAGTACAAGTACTGTGTTATGTAGTTATTAAAGAAATAAGTCAAAAGTATGAACATCATATTGTTTTTATTATTTCAAATGATTTATTTAAATGATTAACCTGTGTTTGTTAGTAGTTTCTTGATGCACTTTAAGTGCTGTAGCACCATTTATTTGTTTGTTTCATATTTTCTTTTTATTGGAAAGATTTGGTATAGCAGCTTTTATTATACACAGCCTTTATTTTCATATGCGCTGATTTACAAATGACATTATACACATTTTTTTGAGCTTTATGCAACCTACCATCTACTGTTCTGGCAGTGGTAATTTTTTTTAAAGTAACGAGTAACTATGCAGCACAAAAAAAAAAATACTTGAGTAGAAGTATCGAAATCATCGAAAAAATGTAGTGAAGTAAAAGTAGAAGTAGGAGAAAAAAATTCTACTCTAGGAAAGTACAGATACCGCATTTCGGTACTTAAGTACAGTACTTAAGTAGTTCTACTTCGTTACTATACATCTCTGGTAGTAAACCCCAGCTTTGCTGATCCCCCACTCGGTAGTAACCCCCGGCTTTGCTGATCCCCCCTCACTCAGTAGTAGCCCCCGGCTTTGCTGATCCCCCACTCAGTAGTAACCCCTGGCTTTGCTGATCAACTCAACAGTCTCAGCTCCTCTCCCTCTCTCCAGTCTCAGCTCCTCTCCCTCTATATTGCTCCACTACTGCACACCATGTGTAAAATTTGCTAGTTTCTCCCACCCTGGTCTCCCAGCTCTGCTGATCCCCCGCGTGTTAGTAACCCCCAGCATTGCTGATCCCCCGCTCGTTAGTAACCCCTAGCATTGCTGATCCCCTGCTCATTAGTAACCTCCACATCTGCTGATCCCCTGCTTGTTAGTAACCCCCCGCTCTGCTAATCCACTGTTTTGCTCATTCTCCAGTCTCTGCTCCTCTCCTGCTATATTGCTCCAATGCTGCACGCCACCTGTGATGTTTGCTAGTTTCTCCTACCCTGGTCCCCCAGCTCTGCTGAGTCGCCACCACTCAGTCCTTTCTCTCTCCAATCCCTGCTTATCTCCCTCTATTTCTTCCATGCTGCTTCCCACGTGTGATATCTGCTAGTTTCTCCTGCTCAGGCCCCCTAGCTCTGCTGATCCTGTGCCGATCAGTCCTCTCTCTCCGGTCTTCACTCGCCATCCACCATAACATTCCTACATTGCGCATCATGTGTGCCGCCTGCCAGTTTCTCCGCTCCCGAAACTTGTGCGCTTTCCTGCTACTCCACACTGCACACCAGATGTGACGTCTGCTCTGCACCAAACACTTCCACATTATATACACAAGAACCGGAAGTGACTGCTGATGTCTTTTTTTGGTTCACTTGTTGGTTTCCTAGTGCATCCTGGGATATCTCATACCTACAGTACCCCCCAAATAAAGTAAAGCTAACTGAATAAAATTCCCTAAAACGCTGCAGATCCTGTGAGCGAGCGTTGTCATAGACTTCTATGGTGGCTTTGAAGATGCTTTGAAGCACCAAGAAAGTGACGTTGGGTATCATTTTTTTGAAGCAAAAGCAACATGTGAACAGGACTGTGATCTTTGTTTTATTTAGTGACTTGCTTTGATTGGCAATTAAAGCACTTTAAAAAGGGTGTTCAACGTCAATTTTGAGGCAAGTATACAAGAGCCCTTAAAGCGGAATTAAAACTCCTAAAAAAAAAAAAAAATGTATAAATTGTCTCCTGATAGCTTTATGCTGTAATGTACACCGCATATTATCACATTATGGGGACTCACCTGCCAAGTGATCCCCTCCAGTGCTGTCATGGATGTTTTCTCCTGGTCATACTTCTGTGTTCAAACTCTTCAGCTTCTTGATTGGCTGGGCCGCGATGATGTCACTCCTGCACATGCCCATGGGAATCACATCATCATGGCACAGAGCCGTTCCCTGAGCTGCGCATGCGTGGCTAGTCAAAAAAAAAAGAAGTGTAACCTGTCAGTTTTTGTTCCTCCCTCTAATTTAACCGGTGCATGGTGACCCCATATAGCACATCCAGAAAACTGACTGTTGCAGAATATGATTGCTCAGACCTATCACATATTGCCTTATTTTGTATTCGAGAAACATGGAGGATTCTATTATGTCCTGAGAAAGGAAGACACCTCCTGTCCTAGGGTGACAACGCTACCTGACTGCACTGTATCTATGGAGGAGCAGTGTTGTCACCCGAGAATGCTCTGCTGATTTTTGACCCCCCTCCTCCTCCTCCTCCTCCTCTTCTGCATTGCATGGGGAGGAGGTGCCTTAAAGTTCAGAGGTTCTTGGTTAATCCTGGATGTGGTGGCTGCATTTGTTTCCCTTTTCAGGCTTTTTTTTTAACCTCTGACTTCTGCCAGTTAAAAAGGTTGTAAACCCCCACAAAAAAAAATGTTTTCTTTTTGCAACCTGAAAGAGAAACACATAATGAGCTAGTATGCATCGCATACTAGCTCATTATGAAATACTTACCTTAGAACGAGCCCCCGCTGTGCCGTCCGCTTACCTGTATGACGGGCGACATGTCCAGTCGCCCGTCTTCCGGGATCGCGGCATCCGGCCATCTGATTGGCCGGAGCCGCAGTGACGTCACTCCCGCGCACGCGCGCAGGAGCCGATGGTCACGGCACGGGGCTCTGAAGGAACGGCACCAGCGGCCGTTCCTTCAGAGCGCATGGCCCAGTGATGTCACTGGCTGCATGTAAGGTAAATATCTCCTAAACGGTACATGTTTAGGAGATATTTACAGTACCTATAGGTAAGCCTTATCATAGGTTTACCTATAGGTAAAAGTTACAGAGGAAGCTTTACTTCAGTGTTACTAAACCCACAACAGTAAGTCTGTATATGAAGTAAAGCATGCTTGTTAGACTCACTGTGGAACCTAAGGGGTTAATCATCTGCATTGTGTAATAAAGGCTGTTTAATCCTGTCTTCTCTGATCCTCCCCTTCGTCCACTGTCCCCAATCCATTTCCTGATAGAACAGAATCTTTGGGGTACTCTGCACATGCTCATTTTGGTGTGTATTGCTAGAGCGATTTATTTTTTTTGCCCTTGGAAGGTGCATGTGATCAGCACAGGGCCAATCAGCACTGTCCAGACAGAGGGGTCAGGGGACCTGCAGTCTCATAGGACAGTCAGAGGAGAATGAAAATTCCTACAAGCTTTAGGCCCCGTTTCCACTAGTGCGACTTGTTGTGCGTCTTGACACATGTCAAGTCAAAACCTATTATTTTCAATTAGGACCGTTCCAACTGCTGTGACTCAAGATGCAGTGACTTGATAAAAGGTTTTTGCACCACTTTTGGACGACTTCAGTGCAACTTATCCCTAATAGAAGGTAGTCTCACTGAAGCCCCCAGAAGTAGCCGCAAACAAGTCGCACTACAAAGTCGCGCTTGAAATCGTGCGTCTTTGTAGGCGCATTAGTGGAAACGTAGCCTTAAGCAGACGCTGATATAAGTCACAGACTGCTTTATACTGCTGATGAGAAAAGATATTGAACAGTTTATATTTACTAAAATACCGTATTTTCCGGCGTATAAGATGACTTTTGAACCCCAAAAAAATCCCCCAAAAATGGGGGGGGGGGGGTCGTCGTATACGCCGAGTATGAAAGTAGCAAGTGTAATCTAGGTACGGTAAGTACCGTAAATGTATGCTCTTATAAATTTCCAAGGTATTGTAAGTAAAAGTATTACCAGTAGATGTACCGTATATTTAATCTTCTCAAGGCGCTGGCTGTGCGGGAATCCTGTACCGTAGCTTCGGCTACGTAGTATACTGCGCTGAGCCAATCACTGTGAGCGATGTATTCTATTATTGAATGCAAAGCCTGCTCGGATTGGCGGAGTCAGAGAGAGTAACATAATCCCGCCTCTCTGACTCCGCCAATCCCAGCAGGCTTTGCATTCAATAATAGAATACATCGCTCACAGTGATTGGCTCAGCGCGGTATACTGTATGTAGCCGAAGCACAGCCAGCGCCTTGAGAGGAAGGAGTGCGATAAATACCTGTAGCTCCTCTTCATTGTATGTCCTGTGCTGGAGAATCCCCTGGTGAGTAACTGTAGGCATCAACAGCTTTCCATTTTTCTAGTTATCAGGGAGATCTGTGACACTCCTAAACATGAAGGGGTCATCAAGTTCCTTTTTTGCAAATTTTTTAAAATTTATTTTTCATTGTGTTTTTTGCATGACAGCGCAAGAAATCAAACAAAACACAGCTATAGGGGTTACCCGTGACAATTAACCACTTGACTACTGCTCACTGTGCTGCTACTGCATTAAAGTGGCTTGTTAAGGTCTGGCAACGTAGACCTACGTCACCAGACTCTCCCCTCTCTCGGTGGCGCGCGCGCGTGCCGCCAGAGGCTCGCTCCCGCTGTATTCAGACACAGCGGGAGTCGGGCCAGGGGAGGAGAGGCGGTGATCACCGCCGCTCTTCCCTGATCGTCGGGGATCGAGTGAGGAGATCCGCCCACTTGTGTAAACGAAGCGGGCGGATCTCCTAAGTGACAGGCAGGGTCAGATTACAGGATTCAGCTTAGCTGAACCTGCGATCTGTGTCTGTGTCACACAGTCCCCTCCCCCCACACACGTCACTAAGCATGAGGCATACATTTAACCCCTTGATCACAAAAAAGTTAACCCCTTCCCTGCCAGTGTCATTACAGTAACAGTGCATATTTATAACACTGATTACTGTAGTAATGTCACTGGTAACCCCAAAAGTGTCAAAAATGTCAGTTGGGGGTCCGATCTGTCCGCTGCAATGTCGCAGTCCCACAAAAAAAATCGCAGATCACTGCCATTACTAGTAAAAAAAAAAAATAAAGAATAAAAATGACAAATCTTTCCCGTAGTTAGTAAACGCAATAACTTTTGCGCAAACCAATCAAAATACGCTTATTGTGATTTTTTTTAATTTTTTTTTTTACTAAAAATATGTAGCAGAAAACAAATTGGCCTTAAATGTTAAAAAATTTTGATTTATACATTTTTTTTTTTGGGAATGTTCTATATCAGAATGTGAAAAATATTGTTTTTTTTTTTTTTTTTTTTCAAAATTGTCACTTTTTTTTTTCAAAAAATAAAAATCGCAGAGGTGATCAAATACCACCAAAAGAAAGCTCTATTTGTGGGGAAAAAAAGGACATCTATTTAATTTGGGTACAGCATCGCACAACCATGCAATTGTCTGTTAAAATAACACAGTGCCGAATAGCAAAATATGGCCTGGTCAGGAATGGGGTAAAATCTTCCAGTCTTAAAGCGGTTAAAAATACGCTCATTGAGAATTTTTTTGTCAGACATGTAGCTAAATACATTTTGGGCTAAATATATAACAAAAATTAAATATATTGGATATTTTTTAACTGTCAAAGTACAAAATGTCAATTTATTCGCAAAATTTTCACTCTTTTTTTATTAATATTGCAAAAAATGAAAAGCGCAGAGGTGATCAAATACCACCAAAAGAAAGCTCTGTTTGTGGGAAAAAAAGGACGTAAATTTTGTTGGGTACAGGGTTGCATGACTGCGCAGTTGTCAGTTAAAGTCGCGCAGTGCCAAGTTGCAAAAAGTGGCCTGGACGTTAAGCAGGAAAATCCTCCGGTGGTAAAGTAGTTAAACATTGTGCTCCACTCCGAAACCCTTCTAAACCAACATTTAATGCTCAATGTAAAAATCCAAATGACAATAATGACGACAGGGGCCAGCAGACCAGTATGGAACAAAAGGACATCTACCGGTAATACTTAGTACTTCCAATACCTTGGAGATTTATAAGAGAATACATGCAGATGAATAGGGACACAGCCAGGGCTTTTATAGATTGATACACTTAATTACCTTTGGGATTTTTATACTCGGCGTATAGGGTGTTGCCTTGCTTTGCTTCAGAGGGGGGGTAGTCTTATACGGCGAGTATAGCCCAAAACCTATGTTTTAACTTGAAAAGTAGGCATAAAGGAGGTATCCCCTACGTGGGACTATAACGGGCAACCACTCGTGTGAATAAAATTATAAAGAAAAACATATAAATGTATACACATAAAAGATTAGCGACTGATTGTACAAAAAATATTTGACCGTGTGATACAGAGGAGGACCCTAAAGGGCCACAGAGACCCACAGGTCTCTGTGGCCCTTTAGGGTGGTCCACTGTACAAAAAATATTTGACCGTGTGATACAATCAGTCTCTAATCTTTTATGTGTATACATTTAGACTCCGTTCACACTGGGGCGACCTGTCAGGCGACCTGGTCGCCTGACAGGTCACCGTAGGTCGCCTGCCATAGAGTAGCTGTGGACCCGTTCTAATAGGAGCGACAGAAGTCGCTCCGACTTAGAAAAAGGGTCCGGAGCTTCTTTGGGGCGACCTGGAGCGACCTGCATTGACTTCAATGATATGAAGTCCGTGCCGGCCGCTCCGAGGTCGCGGTGCGAGCTGCGCACCGCGACCTGTGAGGTCGCCCCGGCAAGTAGCGTCGCCCCAGGGTGAACGGGGTCTTATATGTTTTTCTTTATATTTTTACTATTTGTATCAATAAAATTGCTAATTTTATTCACACGAGTGGTTGCCCGTTATAGTCCCACAAGGGGGGTACCTCCTTTCTGCCAATTTGTTCAATGCAGGGATGAGGGCAATCTGACTCTTAGCTACGTTCACATGTTGGCATAGCGGATCGCGGGCAGAATCACCACAATTCTGCCCGCGATCCGGAAATCATTGCAAATCGCGGGGCGCCTGTGCGTTGCCGTTGATTTGCAATGGCACCCCAAACGCTGGCACAGGCGTCCCATGATTTGCAATGATTTCCGGATCGCGGGCAGAATTGCGGTGATTCTGCCCGCGATCCCCTGCGCCAACATGTGAACGTAGCCTTAGACTCTTATACAGACCCAACCATTTGTACTTTGACTTGAAAAGTAGTGGGGTTGTTTTATACGCTGGAAAATATGGTAATACTTATGTTACTAGCTTGTTTTACATTTTTTTTTTTTTGTTAGTTACTTTCTGGTTTCTGGCCTAGGCCAAAATGATGGGTTTTCACGGGTATTGTTTTTTTTTTTTTTTCTCTCCATGAGGAGGAAAGGAGGAGTTTTCTCAGCCAAGCACCCCCCCCCCCCCTGCATGCATGCCTGTGCTCAGGGCAGGTGGATTTCAGGAAGTAAATGGTGCGTGAATCATCTGCCCTTACTCAAGATGGCTGTGACTAGAAATGCTAGAAGTGCTCTTAAACTGAGTAAAGCATGGAGACATGGATGGGGGAGGTGGGTGGGTTTGCTTTAAATATTGAAAATGAATTAAAATAGCATTTTCAGTCTGCGATGCTCAGATACAGCGTAGTTCCACTTTAAAGCCAGGGGTCAGCATAACAGCCAGTAAACTAGCATTTTCTAAATGAGATCAGCATTAGCAAACAGAATTAGTTTAATATTGAATAGAATTTTTGACAATTTAAACTAATTTTGTTCTACTATAGACATGTAACCCCCTAAAAAAGCAAAAAAACAAAAAAAAACAGGGGTTGCATGTAAAGCGCTGCATCAATAGACAGCGCTGTGTAAGTGCCTGAAATAATAAATCAATAAGCCCCCCCATAAAAGGGGGGGGGGGTTAGTTTGAACAGCTTTGTTACTTACATGGGTACACGGAGTGATTGAGAAGGGACCACACCTATCCAGTACAATAGACGATCTGTGCTGAAAGCAGCTGTAATATATTGAATTACCCTCTTAAGTGTTCAGTTAAATTCAATCCATCATCCTCCTGGAATATAATTTATTGGCGCTGTGAGGTTCTGGCCTCAAATCTATTTCATTTTTTTCATATGCAGGAGGTATCGGGAGAATAGACTTTCTCAAGGTTGAAAGAATGTTCCTGCTTTAACCTAGATTCAATGGATGGCGCGGGATCGGTTTTATCTTTGGCGAGGAGGTCTGCGATGACGCTTTTCTCGCTGGAAAGTGTGGATTTTTTTTTTTTTTATGGCGTTTAGTTGCCCATTTCTTTTCAGATGTTTCTATTAAAGGTTTCTTTATTCTGCGGAATGTGACTCCATTCTCCAGACCTGCCATTAATTGTCCTTGGGGCCATCGCCCCACCTTCTGACATGATGACCTCTGCCTGAACTGCTTCCCCAATTCCGGAAACAGTGAACTGCGGGCACTTTAGGGCCGTTCACATCATTCATTTTTTCAGTAACACAATGCAGTACCAATCGTTGTAAACGCACCCCCCATACAGCTGCTGACGAACACGCATTGTGTGCTGCAAAAAAAGGGTGTGTACTAGGGATCGATCAATATCTCTTTTTTTTTTGTTGCTGATACCGATATTTTGGCCATTGCATATCGGTATCGGCAAATATTTTGAACAAATATTTTGAACAGTTTTGCAAAATAAACACAATTTTCGACACAAATAATGTTAATGTTCACCCAGTGGTGGGTGGCTGGCTGGCTGGCACCCTGTGGTGGGTGTTTGGCTGGCACCCTGTGGTGGGTGTTTGGCTGGCACCCTGTGGTGGGTGGCTGGCTGGCACCCAGTGGTGAGTGGCTGGCACCCAGTGGTGAGTGGGTGGCTGGCTGGCACCCAGTGGTGGGTGGGTGGCTGGCTGGCACCCTGTGGTGGGTGTTTGGCTGGCACCCTGTGGTGGGTGTTTGGCTGGCACCCTTTGGTGGGTGTTTGGCTGGCACCCTGTGGTGGGTGGCTGGCTGGCACTCAGTGGTGAGTGGCTGGCACCCAGTGGTGAGTGGGTGAGTGGCTGGCACCCAGTGGTGAGTGGGTGGCTGGCTGGCACCCAGTGGTGAGTGGGTGGCTGGCTGGCACCCAGTGGTGGGTGGGTGGCTGGCTGGCACCCAGTGGTGGGTGGCTGGCTGGCACCCAGTGATGGGTGGCTAGCTGGCACAGGCCCAGGGCCTTTGGCTGGCTAGCTGGTACAGGTGTGTGGGTGGCTGGCTGGCACCAGGCAGCTGTGGGTGTATGTATATGGCGGCTGTGTTAAACACACTGTGTGTGCACTGTACACTCATTGTCCCGAGACTCCCCGACACCAGAGGGAGGCGGCCTAAGAAGGCAGAAGCTGTCCCAGTGCGCGGAGGCCACATGACGCAACATACGCAATGACGTCACTGCAATATCGGTAACCTCCGGGGCCGATTCCGATATATCGAGGGCCCATATGCACTTTCCCTGATATATCAGCCTTGCCGATAATCGGTCGATCCTTAGTGTGCATTTTTTGGCACTACGCTGCACTGCAACGCACTCTCCTCAACTGGTGCGTTCGGGGGCCACGCAGAATGAATGGTGTCACATCACGCCAACACATTTAATGTGCGGTGCCATGCATGATCGTACCAGCATGGTGTGAGCAGTATCTTAGGGTTCATTTACACCAGGTTGCCTTAAAGCGGAGTTACACCCAAAAGTGGAACTTCCGCTTTAAGTAGTCCTAACCCCCTGACCTGCCGCATTTGACGTCTTTTTTTTTTTTTTTTGGGGGGGGGAAGCGGGTACCTAGTTTTGACAGGTACCCGCTCCCACTTCCGTTTGGAGCGATGCGGCGCCCTGAGCGGAATTTCTACTCTTACCCCCCCCCCCCCCCCCCCGGCAATCTTCTGGGACAGGTCGCAGGTCCCAGAAAATTGCCGGCCAATCAAGACACAGATTTTGCTTGTTGGGTGTTTTTGAGACTTCAGGCCCTGTTCACACCTGAGCGTATTTCAGCTCCTAAAACGCTCATCTCTCAAGTCTCAAAACGCCCAACAAGCAAAATCTCATTCATTTCAATAGCCCCTGCTCACATATGAGCGTTTTTGTCGCCTGAAGCAAAACGCTTGAAGCTCAAAAAAGTACATCAGCTTCTTTTTTTGGCTGATTACAAGAGTTTTTGTTAGATGTCAATGTCGGCCTCCAAACGCCCAAAAAAATGCCTGAAAACGAAACGCTCAGGTGTGAATGGAGCCTCCGAGATGAGCGGTTTATGAGCTTAAAAACGCTCGGTTGTGAACAGGGGCCTTATAGACAATTCATTGTCGATAGGTAAAAAAAAGATATATATTTACACACACACTCACAGTATATACATATAGATAGGGAGGGGATGAGAGATATCGGAGCTAAAAATTGTAGAATGTACCTGCAGGAAGATGAATCCTGATTGGCTGTAAGTTTCTAGCAGTTCTTTATCCAGTAATTTCGGTGTTCCATTTGCATGATATTAGAGCATATTTGTATTATATGTGTAAAACAGGACAGATTTGTTATCATGATATCAAAAGCTGGTATGTAAACCAAATAAGGTTGCGGGGAGGTTTATTTTCCATCACCCATCCCCCTCCTGTTATCCGTTCCGTGTCTCAATGCTCCCTTATGTAGAAGTTCTCAGCCTGTTCGGTGCAGGATTTCACACCGCTAAACAGCACTTAAACAATAAGGAAATCCGCGGCCCGCACATAATGTGCGCCCAGTGTGACCGCCATCATCTGCTATTCACAGCAGCCTCCAAAATCCAGCTTTTGTTTGGGGGAAACGCCAAACTTTGCAGGAACTGATCTGTGTATGGAACTTCCTTCTAGAGTTTGGAGTTTTTTTTTATTTTATTTTTTGATTCTATTTTTTGATTTTATTTTATTTTTTTTTTAATTTTTAAAAAATTTAGATTTTTGGAAAGTCGGTTTGTGTGAAGTTGAATAAACTAGGCCTCATGCACATGGATGTTTTGCCATCTCTTCTAGAAGCATTTTGGCAGAAAAAAAAAAACGCTTGATGTGTGTAAAACGCACGTTAATTAATTTCTTGTCAAATTTTGTTTTGAGTTTTAACGTGTTATGCAAGGCGGTTTAGATGCAACAATAAGAAAGTAACATCATAGAGTATGGGTATAATGTAGGGATAGACCGATTATCGGCAAGGCCGATATACACTTTCCCCCAATATATCGGCATCGCCCCCCGGAACGGGCCGATATTACCGATATTTTTGTGATGCCATTCTGCCTTCTTAGGCCGCCTCCCTCGCCTTGGACAGCTTCCTCTGGAGTCGGGACTAGTCTTGCGGGAGTGTATCACAGCCATACACCCACCCACAGCAGCCCGGTGCCAGCCACCCACACCCAAACGCTCGTTAGCTGGGGAACCAGTGCGTGTGACCGGCGGCTCCGATGGCCGCCAGCCACTCGCGATCTCACGCAGCTGAGAGAGGAGGACAGAGGGCTGATGTAAACAAAGCCGTCTGTCATTCTCTCTAAAGTGATCTCAGAGGCTATCCGATCCTGCTATATAGGATTGCATGTCTCTGTGATTACTTCACAAGCCACGCCCCCTGACAGTTAGAATCACGTCCCTAGGGACACATTTAACCCACTGATCACCAGTAATGTTAACCCCCTTCCCTGCCAGTGTCATTTTTACAGTAACAGTGAATATTTTTAGCACTGATTACTGTAGTAATGTCACTGGTACCCCCAAAAGTGTCATTGTCAGGGGTCTGATCTGTCCGCCACAATGTCGCAGTCCCGCAAAAAAAATCGCAGATCGTGGCCATTACTAGTAAAAAAAAAAAACAATAAAAATGACATAAATCTTTCCAGTAGTTAGTAAACACAATAACTTTTGCGCAAACCAATCAAAAATTCGCTTATTGCGATTTTTTTTTTTTTTGTTTAAAGCAGAAAACAAATTGTCCTAAAATGTTAAAATTTTGATTTTTACATTTTTTTTTTTTTTGAGAATTTCATATAAAAGAATAAAAATATTGTAATTTTTTCAAAATTGTCGCTCATTTTTTTGTTTATAGCACAAAAAAAAAATCGCACAGGTGATCAAATACCACCAAAAGAAAGCTTTATTTGTGGGAAAAAAGGACGTAAATTTAGTTTGGGTACAGCGTTGCACGACCGCGCAATTGTCCGTTAAAATAACGCAGTGCCGAATCGCAAAATAGGGCCTGGTCATTGAGCAGCCAAATCCTCTGGGGAGTAAAGTGGTTAAGGTTGGATTTAGTTAAGTTTGCCATGCGTGGTCAGGTTATGCTTACATTTGACCTATTAGATCAGCAGAAATTGTCAATAGCTATGTAGTGTATATTTAATGAATTTTTTAGGTAGCTCCTCGAACAGCATAGTTGCCAAAATCAGTAGACCTAAACCAGTAAATTGTGCTAAGTAACATGTGGTAAATAGAGCATGTCCCCTCCAATTAACAATTAGCTTGTAATCCTGCCCACTCTGCTTCTGATACTTGGCTTCCACTTCCTTCACCTCCACTGCTGGTACTTGGCTTCTACTTCCTTCTCCTCCGCTGCTGATACTCAGCTTCCACTTCCTTCACCTCGGCTGCTGATACTCAGCTTCCACTTCCTTCACCTTGGCTGCTGATACTCAGCTTCCACTTCCTTCACCTCGGCTGCTGATACTCAGCTTCCACTTCCTTCACCTCGGCTGCTGATACTTGGCTTCCACTTCCTTCACCTCGGCTGCTGATACTTGGCTTCCACTTCCTTCACCTCGGCTGCTGATACTCGGCTTCCACTTCCTTCACCTCGGCTGCTGATATTTGGCTTCCACTTCCTTCACTGATGATACTTGGCTTCCATCCCCTTCACCTCGGCTTCTGATATTTGGCTTCCACTTCCTTCACTAATGATACTTGGCTTTCACTCCTTTCATCTCCGCTGCTGATACTTTGCTTCCATCCCCTTCACCTCGGCTGCTGATACTTGGCTTCCACTCCCTTCACCTCTGCTGCTGATACTTGGCTTCCACTTCCTTCTCCTCCACGGTTGATACTTGGCTTTCACTTCCTTAACATCCGCTCCTGTTCTTGGTTTCCACTTCCTTCACCTCCACTGCTGATACTTGGCTTCCACTTCCTTCACCTTCACTGCTGATACTTGGCTTTCACTTCCTTCACCTCTGCCGCTGATACTTGGCTTCCAGTTCCACTCCTATAGCTCTGCTGATGGTACTTGGTTTCCCATGCCATTTCTTTAGTTGCTGATGCTTGATTTTCATTATCTATAACTCCACTTCTGATTCATGGTTTCCATTTCCATGCCCCCTAGTGCTTATACTTAGCTTCTACTCCGACCCCTTTCCACTGCTGATAGATGGCTTGATTTCTCGCTCCCTCTTCTGCTCATACTGCGCTACAACTCCCCTCACCTCCACTTAAAAAACTTGTTTTCCATTCCCCACACTCTTCTGCTCATATGTAACCTCTACTCTTGCCTCCTCTGCTGCTGATACTTTGTTTTCATTCCTTCTGCTCATACGTAGCTTTTATTTCCTTTACATGTGTTGGAGAGACTTGGTTTCTATTCCCATCACTACCACTGCTGATACTTGGCTTCCAGTGACACCCCCTTGGCTTTTAATTTTGGCTTCCATTCCTGTATCTCTCTGCTCATACTTGGCTTCCACTCCTGTCACCTTCATTGCTAATATTTGGCTTCATTGCCACCCCTCTGCCCTTGATTCTTGGCTTCCACTTATACAAGAGGTGGGTGGAGGGGGAACTGCCGTCCGCTCATCGGTGAACAAAACCGATTGAGGCAACTCGCTTTATCACCTCTTCTCCATCAACCTCTTTATTTTTAGGTCTCTGAGGAAGAAGCTTTGACTTTATTAATACTAGATTTGCTTTTGCTAATGTGTATCCTTTGGAAATCACATTTCAATTGTTTTTCCTTGTATTTTTTTTCCTTTATTCGGATTGCTCCCTATGTGTATGTTTTTCCCTGGTAATCCCGTTTATTTCTGGTTCATGCTTCTATAAATGTTTGCTCCTTAGATTATTACTAGACGTGTTTCCTTCCCTGAAGAAAGGGTGACTACGGCCTGAAACTGTTGCATTTTCTTTGAAATACTTTAAACACTTAATCTTTCTTTCATAAAATCTTTTGAGTATTGCAAGCGTTTTTACTTTTTCTGTATTTGAAGGTGATTGAGACAATCCTGCTCCACATAGCCTGAGGTGCGTTCATAGCGGAGTTCCATAAATTTTTTTTAAAATATTTGCCCCGCTACCCCACTTCCCTTAATGCTCACTTAGATGATGTAAAACTAAAAATATCAGCAGGCTGCCATTTTCTGATTTTTTTTACCCAACGTTGGTCCTGGTGGCATCCTAACGGACCCGGGAGCTGGTGGAATGCTCATGTCCAGCTTGGCCCAGTAGGCTGTAGATGGGAAGCCCAGAGATGTACGGAGAATGTTCCAGACACTCCTATCTTTTAAATGGCAACATACAGACACCTTCTGAAGAATTGTCAACGTGACCATTCATCACGCTGAAATGACCTTTTCTTATATCTATTACGGGCCGTGAATTGTACGCATTTCTTACTTAAATCTATAATTTTCGTGCCTACTATTTCAGCTGGCTCCAGTCTTCTATGTAATTAAACCAGTCACCGAATTAGGAAAGACGAGAGCCTGTTCACTTCTTGGAATTTTTCTTTTTTTCTTCTTTGGTATCATTTTAAAGGGAACCTGAGTTAAATATGCTGGTTGCCGTGGCTGACCACCTGGAAATGCTAATTGCCTGGCTGATCATGGCCACCCACACTCACAGAATCTCCTCAGTCTTTTTGGTTGCTGGACGTCAACCAGTGAGACTGCAGCCATCTTGTGGGGAAAAAATGGATCACTGCGTGGGAAAGGTCTTCATTAAAGGTATTTAATCAAAGGCTGTTTTATTGTAAGCACCTGACAGAGGTCCATTTAACAAAAAATGGCCTGGAGTTGGGTTTTAAAGGTCCCCTTTCACACTTCTGTGACTTGTCCTGAAGATTTGGGACTGCAAGGTAGCATGACAAGTCGTACTCTATGATTTCCAATGAGTACCATTCATATCTGTATGACAAGTCGCAACGGCTTCAAAGTAGCTGCTGCGCTACTTTGGGCCTCTTTTAATGCGTTTTGAGGACCATAGTCATAGGCGTTGCTTAAAGTCCAGTCAAAATTGCGGCAAAATCGCACAACTTTTAGGTCTCACAAGTGTGAAAGGGGCCTAAAGCGAAACTAAACCCTCCATTTTCAGCCAAGGAAGCTGCTGTCTTGGCCTCTGATCTTCAACTGCCATGATGCTGCACATGTGATCAGTTATGACACCAGCCATTGGATGGTTTGACAGTTTGGTTGGGTGTGCAACCGATGCGACAGTTACATTCCCAGCAGGTGCCGGGTGTGTAACTGTTTTTTGAAACTGTTAAATCGATTAGTTTAGTTTTCTCTTCTCTGAGTTTTTGAATCAAGTTAACCACTTGACCTGTGGAAGATTTACCCCCCCCCCCCACATGACCAGGCCATTTTTTGGGATAGGCAACTGCGTTACTTTGACAATTGCGCAGTTACACAACGCTATACCCAAATAAAATTTTTGTAGTTTTTCTTTCCCCACAAATGGAGCTTTCTTTTGGTGGTATCTAATCACCACTGCGTTTTTTTTTTTTTTTTTGCACAAAAAAGACTGACAATAAAAATAAATATATATGTGTGTGTGTGTGTGTGTGTGGATTGTATTCCCTGCTTTTACTAGGGGAAGAGCTGGATTGTATTCCCTGCTTTTACTAGGGGAAGAGCTGGATTGTATTCCCTGCTTTTACTAGGGGAAGAGCGGGATTTTATTCCCTGCTTTTACTAGGGGAAGAGCGGGATTTTATTCCCTGCTTTTACTAGGGGAAGAGCTGGATTGTATTCCCTGCTTTTACTAGGGGAAGAGCTGGATTGTATTCCCTGCTTTTACTAGGGGAAGAGCTGGATTGTATTCCCTGCTTTTACTAGGGGAAGAGCTGGATTGTATTCCCTGCTTTTACTAGGGGAAGAGCTGGATTGTATTCCCTGCTTTTACTAGGGGAAGAGCGGGATTTTATTCCCTGCTTTTACTAGGGGAAGAGCGGGATTTTATTCCCTGCTTTTACTAGGGGAAGAGCTGGATTGTATTCCCTGCTTTTACTAGGGGAAGAGCTGGATTGTATTCCCTGCTTTTACTAGGGGAAGAGCTGGATTGTATTCCCTGCTTTTACTAGGGGAAGAGCTGGATTGTATTCCCTGCTTTTACTAGGGGAAGAGCTGGATTGTATTCCCTGCTTTTACTAGGGGAAGAGTGGGATTTTATTCCCTGCTTTTACTAGGGGAAGAGCTGGATTTTATTCCCTGCTTTCACACTGCCCTCTGCGAACCGCTGTGGGTGTCCATACAAAGTTATTGACACCCCAAAATCGTATCGCAGTGCGAACTGTAAATTCAGAAAGGATCGCATGGGTGCTGGAAAAAGAGGTTCCTGCACCATTTTCATGCAAATGCGATGTGAGTTCAGCCATACAAACTGTATGGCTGAATTTGCATCGCACAGACATCACATGTGATCTGCACAGCATTGCAGTGCGAAACTGCAGTCTGTGTTTGCAATAGTGTGAACCCAACTGGCAGCAGTGTTCCTCCTGAATGCATGGCACCCATTTCAGAGGGGAGGCATGAACTTACACCTGTGTGAATGAGCCCCAAGTCCTGGATCACACTGGTGCGATACAGGAAACCCTGCGCTTCAGTGCTGTCCCCTGAATCGCACACTGGTTCACACTGACCTCTGCGAACTGTTAGGGCTGTCAATGTAAAGTTATTGACGCCTCCAGATTGGATCTCAGTGTTTACTGTCAAATGGTGCAGGAATCGGATCGCATAGGTGTTAACACCCATGTGATCCGATTCCAGTGTGGATCAAAAAAAGGTCCTAAGTCCCGGTTTACAGATATGCGATACGGGAACCCTGAGAATGCACTGCGGGTTCCTGCATTGCACCCGACTTGCAGGCAGTTCACACTGCCATATGCGGATTGCTGGGGTTGTCAATACAAAGTTATTTGACACCCCCAGAGCAGTTTGCATATTGCAGTGCGAACTGTCAGTTTGGACATGAATCTGATCACATAGGTGTGAACACTCATGCAATCCGATTCTGGTGCGAACCAAAAAAAGGGTCCTGTGCGGCTTTGGTCCAAATGTGATGCAAATTCAGCCATACAATCTGTATGGCTGAATTCGCATTGCACAGACATCACATGCGATTTGAATAGCAATGCGATGTGAATCACATGCAATGTCTGCGATCGCACAGGTATGAACCCAGCCTAATAGTCTGCCTTTGGTAGCGCTCCTTGGTGCACGAAAATGGGAAAGTTAACCTACATTTATTACCGCGTAGCGTGTTTAATTCTGCTAAATCCGCTTTCATTTATTTAGGACCCCCCCCCCCCCCCCAAGAGGTTGAGCGCTGTGAGGTCATACTGGACCTTCTCTGACTACCCCGTGAATTAAGTCCTGTGCGCTCAGCAGGGTAGGGGGACCCCATGGATTCCCTTTGTAGCAATATCCTGCGATTTAATTTTAAAGCGCTTTTTTATTTAAGTGACATAGCTTTGGTTGTGCTGGAAGGCTCCTGTCCTTTCGGGTTTATATTCAGGTCATAGATGAGGGATGTTTTAATTATTGCGATTATTTCAGCAGTAAAATTCCACTTTCACATATTTGACACTGGTCCAGGAAGTGTAGAAAATCTGTGTTTGGGGATGTATATATTTTACAGGCGCCTGAGGATAATTTAAGGGCAGATGCGTTTTCCTGGCATCCTGACCATAGTAGGTACCTAGAAGAGATCTATTTAGGGGAGAAATGATAAATAGCCCGGAGGGTTCATTCACATCACACAGCGTGCGATAATGCGTGTTGTGAGCGGACGCTGCTGTGCGCTGCCATACATTATTAAAGGGCTTTGCGGAGCTCGCCTTTATTTTTTCAATTTATGCAGCGCAGCGAGTTGCTGCAACTGAAGACATAGGATGTGAAGGAAATGCTTTGGGAGAGCCGTTGTGAATGAGCCCTACGTGTGTCCGATGGGCCCTAAGTGTGTCCGATGGGCCCTAAGTGTGCCCGATGGGCCCTAAGTGTGCCCGATGGGCCCTAAGTGTGCCCGATGGGCCCCATTTGTGTCCGATGGGCCCCATTTGTATCCGATGGGCCCCATTTGTATCCGATGGGCCCCATTTGTATCCGATGGGCTTTGCGTGTGTCCCATGGGCCCTATGTGTGTCCGATGAGACGGGTGCGAATATATCACGGGATTTTATATACAGCAATAAATCGTACAGAACACTCCTTATGTACATGCTTGTTCCAGGTCAGGGACTAATTGAAGCGAACCTGATGGCTGATGCTGTTGTCCAGTGGCTGCACCTTATTTATGAGCCACTGAAGCAGACAAATTAGGATAACTCTGCAGCAGGGATACAGACAGCATTGCCTGTGAATGACAGAAATCCTCCCATTTTAGAGAAAAAAGACAAAAAAAAAAATCCTTAAACTCGGAAGAAAAAAAAAGCAAAAGAAAAAAATCCTCACACTTAGGGGGGAAAAAAGACAAAAAAATCCTCACACTTGAGAGGAAAAAGACAAAAAAAAAAATACTCTGAAAAGAAAAGACAAAAATAAACCCGTTACACCAATTGGAAGATTAAAAAAAAAAAAAAAAAAACGGAAAGAAAAAAAAGACAAAAAAAATATATACTCACACTTCGGGGGGGGACCAAAAAAATCCTCACAATTAGTGGGGGGGAGACGAAACAAAATCCTCAAACTTGAAAGAAAAAAAAGCAAAATCAACCCCTGAAAGTGCTTAAAAACGGAGGGTTTCATATCACTTTAATCACAAATCTATTTCCTAGGCATTAGTGGGGGGTCAGAGGCTTTTCCTCTCTCCTTTGGGGCCGCTCTCTCTTGGTCATCCCATGTAGATATATTGGGGACTGGGATGTGTGCTGGGAAGTATCTATGAATGGAGATGCATGGATGAACATATGTTCTGTGTAAATACAATGTCTGCGGAACATAAACAAGGCCGGTAATAAATTGATGTCTCCGGCCAGCAGGAACCGTCTTGGGGTCTCAGCTGTTGTGATGGGAAGGGAAATCCGATGAGACGTGATTGTATCCAGTTGGCATGTTGCTGTATACATCGCAATCACACTGAGCCAATACTGCTAATGATTACTAAGCGCAACACTATGTAATGTGTGAATTGGCCCTAAAGGGGCAATACATACCAGGAGTGTATTATCTGTGGTTTCACTACATACATAGTGCAGGGTTCAGTGGTGCGCTGCTTGCATAGTGCAGGGTTCAGGGGTGCGCTGTGTACATAGTGCAGAGTTCAGGGTTGCGCTACATACATAGCACAGGGTTCAGTGGTGCGCTGCATACATAGTGCAGGGCTCAGGGGTACACAGCGTATATAGTGCAGGGTTGCGCTACATACAAAGCGCAGGGTTCAGAGTTGCCCTGCGTACATAGCGCAGGGTTGAGGGTTGCGCTGGGTACATAGCGCAGGGTTAAGGTTTGGGTTGGGTACATAGCACAGGGTTGAGGGTTTGCGCTGGGTACATAGCACAGGGTTGAGGGTTTGCGCTGGGTACATAGCACAGGGTTGAGGGTTTGCACTGGGTACATAGCACAGGGTTGAGGGTTTGCGCTGGGTACATAGCACAGGGTTGAGGGTTTGCGCTGGGTACATAGCGCAGGGTTGAGGGTTGCCCTGCGTACATAGCGCAGGGTTGAGGGTTGCCCTGCGTACATAGCGCAGGGTTCAGGGCTGCGCTGCGTACATAGCGCAGGGTTCAGGGTTGCGCTGCGTACATATCACAGGGTTGAGGGTTGCGCTGCGTACATAGCGCAGGGTTGAGGGTTGCCCTGTGTACATAGCGCAGGGTTCAGGGTTGCGCTGCGTACATATCACAGGGTTGAGGGTTGCGCTGCGTACATATCGCAGGGTTGAGGGTTGCCCTGTGTACATAGCGCAGGGTTCAGGGTTGCGTACATAGCGCAGGGTTCAGGGTTGCGCTGCGTACATAGTGCAGGGTTCAGGGCTGCGCTGCGTACACAGCGCAAGGTTCAGGGTTGCCTTGTGTACCCTGGAGGGTAAGAGCTGGAGGTAGCAGAACAAAGTTCCCCCATGTTCCTGCTGAAAAAAAGCCCTAGGTGTGAGAGTTACATGGAATGTCATGGCGGGCCAAATTTTCCTCGTGTTGTAGACCTTTTCCACCCCCACGGCTCATGCCACCAAAATGCCGCTTCCTTCACAAGTAGCCATTCACTGGAAAGCCAACACTTCTGAGAATCCTTGGGTCCCTTTGTGCCGTTTTATGGTTTCTCCCACCGGCCTCCAAGCGGTTACCCCAGGACAGTGATGGTGAACCTTGGCACCCCAGATGTTTTGGAACTACATTTCCCATGATGCTCAACTACACTACAGAGTGCATGAGCATCATGGGAAATGTAGTTCCTAAACATCTGGGGTGCCAAGGTTCTCCATCACTGCCCCAGGAGAAGCCCACTGCAGCCACAGATTTGGCTACAACAGATTAAATTAGATCCGGACTGCGGAAAGTCTACTACCGGAGCACAGTTGTGGTTTTGGGCTCTTTAAGCCGTGTCCCCGCTGTCACACCTCCGGCTGAGGATCCATGTACCTCCATGAGATCCGTTCCTCTCTGCTCCGTTCTGGTTGGAATATTGACAGACAGACGGTGTCTGTGTAAGGACTGTTGGTCCCTATGGAAGTACATGAACTTTACAGGTGAAGGAGCCAAGTGCTGCGTCAGTCTTTAAATGTCCCCCTGTGAACGGCACGCGCATTCTCCGGAAAATCTATGATTGCTGTTACTTGTGGAGATGTGTGTTCCGCCATCCCGCAGGGAGCACAGCGAAGCTCAACACAGCTGACTCCGGATAAAAACATTCTATAAAAAGGGTGTGAAGACGCGCATGAAAGGCCTGCGATACAGCGATAGCCCGGCTGGGGCTACTTTCATGGAATCTGCTGCAGTTTTCTATATTTTAGGTTTGCAAGTGGGATGGTCAAAAGTGACATTTAAAAAAAATCCTGAATAGAGAGAAATATGGTGCTTGCCATAGCTAATCAATCTCTGAAAATGCAATTTGCCTGGCTCTCTGGTGCTTTAGTCAAGCATGCAGCAGGGTGGGTTGAAAAAAAAAAAAAAAGACGCTCTAAAGCAGGGGTGTCCAAACTATGGTCTTCCAGCTGTTCAGGACTAGGCATGATGGGAATTGTAGTTCCTGAACAGCTGGAGGGCCATAGTTTGGACACCCCTAGGCATGATGGGAATTGTAGTTCCTGAACAGCTGGAGGGCCATAGTTTGGACACCCCTAGGCATGATGGGAATTGTAGTTCCTGAACAGCTGGAGGGCCATAGTTTGGACACCCCTAGGCATGATGGGAATTGTAGTTCCTGAACAGCTGGAGGGCCATAGTTTGGACACTCCTAGGCATGATGGGAATTGTAGTTCCTGAACAGCTGGAGGGCCATAGTTTGGACACCCCTGCTCAAAGGTTCATATTTAATCTGAAGATGTATTTTAGAAAGCAATAAAACCAATAGATCAGGTTTGATTGTTTTTTTTATGATGTGGGTTAAGGCCCTTTTCACACTTGTGCGACTTTTCCTGCAATTTGGGACTGCAAAATCGCATGACAAGTCGTTCTCCATTATTTCCAATGAGTATCGTTCAAATCTGTGCGACTTGAAGTTGCAGCGACTTCAAAGTAGTCCCTGCACTACTTTGGCCAGATTTTGATGCGTTTTGAGGTGCAAAGACATAGGCATTGCTTCAAGCCCAGTCAAAATCGCGGCAACAAAACCGCGGTAAAATTTCACGACTTTTAAGTCGCACAAGTGTGAAAGGGGCCTTAGTAACACTGACTCAATGCACACTAGCGTTTTTTTTTTTTTTTTTTTAAGCTGAATAGTGTTCTCCTATGGGTCCATACACGCTGCTGTAGGTTATTAGCGTTTTTTGAGCTTCAGCCTCTAGGAGCAGAAAAATAATTGCGTTTTTGTAAAAAATTTTTGTAGCGTTTTTACAGCAGAAACTCTTTTAAAGGCTCCTAGTAAAGGTATTTAGGTTAAGATTCCCCATCATGCCCTGGGTGTAATTGGGGATCGGCCAATTTAATACATATGTTGTGGAGATGCCCGAAACTTCATCATTACTGGCAAGGGGTTATTTCTACTATTTGGTTTTTAACCACTTGCCAACCAGCCGCCATCGACATACAGTGGCAGGTCGGCAAATCGCCGTACCTATACAGCGGTTCATGGGAGTGATCCCTGTGGCGCGTGCACATGCCTATTCACCAGCGGGGAACCCAATCCATGGGGCTGGCAGCTGCAATTGCCGCCTGGCACCCGCCAATGCCGCCTGGCACCCAGGATCCCCGCCTGGCACCCGCCATTGCCGCCTGGCACCCGCCATAGCTGCCTGTCACCCAGGATCACTGCCTGTCACCCGCCATTGCCGCCTGTCACTCAGGATCGCCGCCTGGCACCCGCTATTGCCGCCTGGCACCCGCCATTGCCGCCTGGCACCCAGGATCGCCGCCTGGCACCCGCCATTGCCGCCTGTCACTCAGGATCGCCGCCTGGCACCCGCTATTGCCGCCTGTCACCCGCCATTGCCGCCAGGCACCCAGGATCGCCGCCTGGCACCCGCCATTGCCGCCTGGCACCCAGGATCGCCGCCTGTCACCCGCCATTGCCACCTGTCACTCAGGATCGCCGCCTGTCACCCGCCATTGCCGCCTGTCACCCGCCATTGCCGCCTGTCACCCGCCATTGCCGCCTGGCACCCATGATCGCCGCCTGGCACCCATGATCGCCGCCGGGCACCCGCGCTCACTCCCCATGAAGAAAAATGGCGGTCTGCTGTTGTAAACACAGCAGACCGTTGTTCTCTCAGCAGTCAACACAGAGCATCTGTGATCCTCCTATTTAGGATCACAGGCCTCTGTGTTGATTTCACAAGTCCCTCCCCCTAACAGTTATAAAACACCCCCTAGGCTCACATTTAACCCTTTGATCGCCCCTGGGTTAACCCCTTCCCTGCCAGTGTCATTATTACAGTAAAAGTGCATATTTTTAGCACTGATTACTGTAGCAATGTCACTGGTCCCCCCAAAAGTGTCAATGTCAGTTAGGGGTCCGATTTGTCCGCCGCAATGTCGCAGTCCCGCTAAAAATCGCTGATCGCCGCCATTACTAGTAAAAAAAATAAAATAATAAATAAAAATGTCATGAATCTTTCCCCAACTTTTGCCCAAAGCAATCAAAATACGCTTATTGGGATTTTTTTTTTTTTTTACCAAAAATATGTAGCAGAAGACAAATTGGCCTAAAATGATGAAAGAAAATTTTTTTTGGGAATGTTATATAGCTGAAAATTAAAGATATTGTTTTTTTTTTTTTTTTTTTTCAAAATTGTCGCTCTATTTTTGTTTATAGCACAAAAAAAAAAAAAAAAAAAAAATTGCACAGGTGATCAAAATACCACCAAAAAGCCTTATTTGTGGGAACAAAGGGTCATCAATTTTATTTGGGTACAGTGTCGCACAACCGCGCAATTGTCCGGTAAAGTATTGCAGTTTCGAATCGAAAGAAATGGCCTGGTCATTAAGGGGGAAAATCTTCCGTTCCTGAAGATAATAAAAAACACACTCGCCTGTCCCACGATCCAGTGATGCGATTTCCCCCCCCCCCCCCCCCCGAAGCCTCGATCCTCACCCTCTGCTCTCGGCGGCGCCGGCTTTACTAGTGTGGGCACCCAGCTGTGACAGCTTGAGCCTTCACAGCCAGGTGCGCACATTACATGCGGGATTCACGCTGCGTGTCCTGATTGGCCAGCAATCTTCTGGGACCTCTGACGTGTCCCAGATGATTGCAGGGAAGGAGGGGCAGAGGAGAACTGTCAACCCCCCCCCCCCCCCCCCAAAATGACATACCAAATGAGGCATGTCAGGGGGTTAGGAGTACTTAAAGCAGAAGTTCCACTTTAGGATGGAACTCCGCTTTAAAGCCCTATTAAACCCAAAAGCAAATCTTTATTATATTGCAGCTTACTAACTCTTAGATGTAATGGCTGCATTGGTTTTCTTTTTTTAGGCTTGCTTGCTTCTAATTTTCATTTGGTGATCCAGCCAGTAAATCCATTGTTTTTCAAAAGTGCAACTTGTCTTGCAGATATATCAATTACAGGGATGAACCAAGCTATTTAAAACTGGCAGGGGTGCTTACAATGATCACTTTTATTTATGTAAAACTTTTATCCCCAAAGGAAATGAAAAAAACTGTTTGCTTTAAAAATAAAGTGATGGCTGGAGTTTGGCTTCAATCTGCTAGTGACTCAACCTGAGGCCCTCCAGCTGTTGTTGAACTATAAGGCTGCATTCACATCTCGCTGTTTTGAATAGTGGGCAGATTTCCCGTGATTCTGCAAAAAGCACAATACCATGCCATTCATATAAATAGCGCCTAAAATCGCGGTGCGGATCTCGCTTGATAAATCACGCTGCAATCGCAGGAACCCGCATCGCATGAGGCTTGTCACCCAAAAGTTGCTCCTGGTCTTTTTTTGGGCAACAAGCTTCACGGGATGCGGGTTTCCCCCGATTGAAGCGCGATTTATCAAGTGACAATCGCAGTAGTACCGCACCACGTATTTTAGGTGACATTCAAATGAATGGCGTGTCAAATGTGCTTTCTGCGATATTCTATTCACAACTCGCAGCTTTGAAATTGCGGACAGAATAGCAGAAAATCCACTGGCGATTCAAAATGCCGAGATGTGAATGGAGCCTAATGCCCCGTACACACGTGCAGATTATCTGAAGACTTTTGTCTTACCAAAACCATATAATATGAGGTCAAATCTAAACACTTTCAATTTGTATGCAATCCGGCAGGCCCTTGCACTACATAGAAAAGGTAAATCTGAAGACAAAAGTCTTCAGATAATCTGCACGTGTGTACAGGGCATCAGTCCCATCGCGCCTCTGCCTTCGGAAATTATGCTTGTAACTGTCAGCGGCTTGCAATGCATCATGGGAATTGTAGTTCCGCAACAGCTTGAGGGCCACTGATTGAGCACCCATGTGCTAGTCCTTCTAACACTCCCTCCCCCCCAGACTGATAATGCTTCTGTCCAAATGTGCTCCTTCATCCAGAGTAGGGGCACTCTAATATAGGAGGAGTGTTATTGGCCAGATCACCAGGTAATGAAACGAAAAGGAAGTTGGACCGCACTCCAGTGGATGAAGATAAATTATTCTTGAAATTGTAAATCCGACAAGACAATCGAGCCACAGACAGTTGATGCATTTCACGATTCAAGATCACTCAATCATAACTGGCTAAGCTTAAGCGATCTTGAAATGTGAAACGCGTCAACTGTCTGTGGCTCGATTGTTTTGTCGGATTTACAATTTCAATAAAGAATATTTCTCTGTCGCTCATTGACAGACGTAGTCTTCTTGATTCACAAGAACTGGGTTATGCTGCCCTCTACAGGAGTAGGACTAGGCAGAAAGAAAAAACGTTCTGGCTCCACCCTAGGGGCAGTCCCAGAGGGTATATCCTCTTCCTGTCTGCTACAGAGAATCAGTTTTTTTCTGTCTAGTCAGGAGTAAGGACCTAAGTTCCTTGCTGGGATCTTTTTGGTCCTGGCAAGATTTTTTCTTTAGAAAAAATATTTTTTAGGTAGTTTTCTCCAGTGTTTTTTTCCTGTGAGATCTTCAAGCAAAAACGCCGGACTGGGCGACACTAGTGGTCACCCCAGCCGGCCTACGAGCGCGCGCAGACCATTGCATTGCGCTTGGTCGGCCGCGACACATTCAAGTAAGTATGCGGGGCCGGGCGACGGGCTGGATGTTGAGATCCAGTGGTCACCCCGGTTTCTGCCTACGAGCGCGTGCAGACCAGAGCTCCGCGCTGGGTCGGCCGCGACGGAGTCCCATTGGAGGGACTGACCTTGCGAGTTAAAAGTCTCGCTTGGACGCCAGGAACCACAGAGTCGAGGCGTCCGGAGTGGTCCACAACCCCCCACCCCGGTGGAGAGGGTATTGTGAAGAGAGGGTGCCTGTCGGTTCTGTATGGTGAGTAAACGTTCCCTTTTTTCCTCGTTATGAGGCAGTATGAATTATGGGCCCCTCCATACATGGTCAGTATTTACCTGACACTAAAAGTTCCCCTTGTAAATACAGTATGTGTTTGGTGGGAAGTGGACTTGGTTTGAGAGCTAACACTCTACCCAGCAGACTGTAGTATTACAGCATGTAGTGTATCTCCTGCAGATCGATAAACCGCCACTTAGCAATGCAGGTGGATGTGCTGGGAAAAACGATTTCGGCGGTCCGCCGCCATTTTGCCGTAGACCAGGTGCATGTATGTCCTCAGGTCACGCCGGCCGCCATGTTTTTGGAGTCTATTGTCTCCTGTATGGGGGCGGCCATGTTTGATGAGCCCAGCTACCTCGTGGAGAGCTGGGAACGCCGGAAGGCGTACACAGGGGGCGGAGCCACGTCCTTCTACCCGGGAAAACGAACACAGCTCTTTCCAGTCTGTAAAAGACAGACGCTGACTGCAGTTGGTTGGAAACTTCTCTGCATCGGGTGGTGAGCCTTGGGGGTCCCTCTCTCTCTCTGTGGGGATCAAGAAGCAGGTACTCTGAGGGGCGCTAGGGGGAGACACATAAAAAAAAAAAAAAAGAGGTATTTTTTTATTTGAAAAAAAAAAAGAAAGTTTTTTTTTTTTTCTGGCAGAGGTGTCCTGAATTAACATGGACCCTGCCACTCATGTATCTCCACCGGATCTCCTCGAGGTGTCTGCAGGATCCTCCAGCACCCCGCTGACGGTTGAATCATTGTCAGCTATTATGGAAACTTTTGTGTCCCGGGTGGAAGTGGCTTGTCAGGGACAGGGCGCAAGAAAGCGACCCCCGCCTAACCCCTTATTATCTGAAACTTCGGATTCAGAATCTGAGCCTATTTCGGCAGTTGCAGGTACTTCATCTGGGATTGGTGTCTCGAGTACTGTCTCTTCAGACAGTGAGGAGGATGTTTCGGCATCAGCCATAGCCCGAGAGGAAGCGTTGGTAAACGCACTCATTGTATCTGTTCAAGAAACCTTAAGATTACAGGGTATTCCGTCGGAAATAGCTGAAACTGAAATCCCTTTTGGGACTAAAAAACGCATGAAAATGGCGAAGGTTTTTCCATTGCCCAAATGTTTTGGCAATCCAATCAAAGAAGAATGGAGTCTGCCAAAACGCACCTCTGCTATTTCTAAACGCATTAACAGGCGTTATCCGTTGAGGAAACCCTCATTAAGAAATGGACAGAACCACCTGTGGTGGATTCACCAATTGCTAGATTGAATAAAGCCACGGTTATTCCTTTAGAAGACGCTCCGTCTTTTAAAGATCCAGTGGATCGCAAGATAGAAGCTATGTCTCGCACCATGTTTTCCTTGATTGGATCAGCTTTCAGACCAATAATTGCTATTGGTCTGGTTTCGCAGACTGTAACTGAATGGAGAGGAGGAAGGAACCAAGTGGTTACGCCGGGACTTAGAAGAGGTCCCTCAGGCGGTATCAGATTTGTTGGAACAAATGATACAGGGGTTACAGTTTGTGTGTGATGCGGCGTTAGACGCCACTCCATTATTGGTGCGAGCATCAGTTTCAGCAGTGGTTCTCAGGCGTACACTGTGGCTAAAAGTTTGGTTAGCCGACCAAGGTTCCAAAAAAGCATTAGCTAATATCCCCTTTTTAGGAGAGCGTCTATTTGGAGCCAACTTAGATGAGATCATTAAGGATCTCACGGGTGGAAAGAGCACCTTTTTACCGCTAAATGTTAAGGGTAAAGGAACTCGTCAAAGACGAGGGCCTTCTTTCTCTGCTCACAAAAAAGTTTTTTCGTCCCGCGGGTGAAAAAATTAAGTCCTCCAAAGCTCCTTCAGGAGGCTTCAGGGGACGTTGGTCGGGCAAGCAAAAGCCCGCCCCCTCCAGACCTGAAGATAAATCGTCCAAAGCCTGAAGGTGCGCCCCCACCCATAATTGGGGTGGGGGGACGTCTTCGCCGGTTCCCGGATCCATGGCTTTCCAGAATCCCGGACAAGTAGGTTTGCGAAGTCATAAGGTCAGGGTACAAGATCGAGTTTCGATCTCTCCCACCGGCGCGATTCTTCCCTTCAAATATCCGACTATCCCCGGATCGTTTAGAAGATCTGCGGAGAGCAGTCACGGATTTACTACAACAAGGAGTGGTAGTCCACGTTCCTTGGACAGAACGTTTTCAAGGGTTTTATTCAAACCTATTTACAATACCCAGGAAAGAGGGCAAAGTGCGTCCAATTCTGGACTTAAGGGCACTCAATTCCTTTCTCAACATAAGGAAATTCAAGATGGAATCCATTCGCACAGTAGCAGCCTTCCTGCATCCAGGGGATGTCCTCACATTCCCATTTTCGCAGGACATCAGCGGTTTCTACGCTTTTCCATAGAAGAGAACCACTATCAGTTTGTGGCGTTACCTTTCGGTCTCGCCATGGCTGCTCGGGTCTTTACGAATGGGGTTGGCCCCAATGTTGGCACTACTGCGCCAAAGAGGCATATCGATTCTAGGTTACCTAGACGATCTCCTGCTTCATGCAGAGTCTCCTCAGACTCTGCTACAAAACATAGAAATTACTATAATTTCTTTACAGGAATTCGGGTGGCTCGTGTACCAGCAAAAGTCATTTCTGGTTCCCACCCAGAGGCTCGAATATCTGGGTCTAATTCTAGACACAGTCAGGTCAAGAGTTTTCCTTCCGGTAGGGAAACTCCGGAAGATTCAATCAGCAGTCCAGTTGTTACTATCCAACAGCTGGTCTTCTCTTCGAACTTGCATGAGGGTTCTGGGGTTGATGGTGGCTTCCTTCGAAGCAGTCCCATTTGCCCAGTCCCATACCCAAATTCGTCAGCAAGAGATTCTTCTCAGATGGAATCGGAATCCGGAGTCCCGGGACTATCGGATCCAATTGAGCAAACAGACCAGAGAGTCTCTGGTCTGGTGGCTTCGGTCTCCGATGCTCAGCCAGGGAAAGTCATTTCTGCCAATATATTGGACGATAGTGACCACGGATGCCAGCCTATCCGGATGGGGAGGAATTCTCGGTCAGTTATCCGTTCAGGGACTTTGGTCCCCGGAAGAATCCAGGTTACCGATAAATGTATTGGAACTGAGAGCGATCAGACTTTGTCTGATTCACTGGACCGAGCAGCTCCAGGGCAGCCCGGTTCGGATCCAGTTGGACAACGCCACGGCCGTGGCTTATGTCAATCACCAGGGGGGCACCAAGAGTGTCCGAGCGGCCAAAGAAGTGGCTTGCATTCTTCGCTGGGCGGAACGATTTGTTCCAGCAATCTCTGCGGTGTTCATTCCGGGGGTGGAGAATTGGCAGGCAGATTATCTCAGCCGTCAGACTCCGGATCAGGGGGAATGGTCCCTCCATCCAGAAGTTTTCCACCAGTTGTGCCTACGTTGGGGCACCCCGGATGTGGATCTGTTGGCATCACGATTCAACAGGAAAGTACAGAGATTCGTGGCTCGCTCCCGCGATCCTCTAGCAGAGACCGCAGACGCACTGGTCACCCCGTGGGGGCAATACCAGCTAATGTATGCCTTCCCTCCTCTTGGGTTACTGCCAAGACTTCTTCGCAGGATAGAGGAGGAAGGAATTCCAGTAATCCTGGCAGCTCCGGACTGGCCTTGTCGAGCTTGATACGCCGACTTGGTCAGACTGGTGGCGGACGTCCCGTGGAGACTTCCTCTCAGGGAGGATCTACTGTCTCAGGGACCGATCTTCCATCCTGTTTTACGATCGCTGGTTTTAAACGGCCTGGTTATTGAGACCCAGGTGCTGAAGGACAAGGGATTGTCAGCTTCAGTTATTCCTACTCTAGTTAAAACAAGGAAAGCGACTTCCAGAAAGATTATCATCGTACATGGAAGTCTTATATTGTGTGGTGTGAATCCCTTGGGTTCCATCTACATCTTTATTCGGTAGCCCGAATATTGGCTTTTCTGCAACAGGGAGTTGAGCAGAAGCTGGCCTTGAGTGTTATCAAGGGTCTGGTTTCAGCATTTGCTATCTTCTTTCAGAAGCCTTTGTCTACTCATTCCTTGGTGCGGAATTTCATCCAGGGGGTGCGACACCTGGCTCCGCCAGTGCACGCGCCGTTACCATCCTGGGATCTTAATTTGGTGCTGTCGGTTCTTCAGACACCTCCCTTTGAAAATATCAGGGAGATTCCCTTGCTTACTTTATCCCAGAAGGTGGCCTTCTTGGTGGCTATCACTTCTGCACGCAGGGTGTCAGAACTGGCTGCATTATCCTGTTGTTCCCCAGATCTGGTGGTTCATAGGGATAAGGTTGTTCTTCATCCGAATCCATCCTTCCTTCCTAAGGTGGTTTCAAAGTTTCATTGAATGAAGACAGTGTATTGTCCTTCCTATGTCCTTAGCCCAATCATCCTCGAGAATTTGCATGGCATTCCTTGGATGTAGTTCGGGCGATCAGGATATATTTGAATACTACGGATTCAATTTGTAAGACGGATTCACTGTTTGTGATCACGGATGGCCCTAAGAAGGGGTTGCCTGTTCTGCTGCGACCATCTTTAGATGGATCAGACAGACGGTGGTATAGGCTTATTTTATCTAAGGGTCGGGATCCCCCGTTCCCTGTTAAGGCGCATTCTACTCGGGCGCTTAGTGTTTCCTGGGCCTTCCGCCATCAGGCGTCAGTGGTTCAGGTTTTCAAGGCGACTGTTTAGTCGTCGGTTCATACCTTTACAATATTGTATAAGGTTTATGTGATGGCATCGTCAGATGCCTCTTCTGGCCGCAAGGTTCCTGCAGGCCACTGTTTGAGGAGACTGTTGGTCTACCTCGAGGATTTGTGGGGTAGGTCTCATCTGTTTACTCGATGAGTCCTTTGATACTTCTGGTTGGCTCCGGTTGGACCTTCTAGTTTGGATTTTGATTTCGGTCAATCCCACCCCTCATTTGTGGCACTGCTTCTGGATGTCCCAGTTCTTGTGAATCAAGAAGACTACGTCTGTCAATGAGCGACAGAGAAAATCGGATTTTTGTAAGATCTTACCGTAAAATCCTTTTCTCTTAAGCTCATTGACAGACGTAGTACCCGCCCCTCTATCATTGAGTTGGGTTGGGTTAAATTCTCTGTTGCTGCTTTGGGACAGAACTGATTCTCTGTAGCAGACAGGAAGAGGATATACCCTCTGGGACTGCCCCTAGGGTGGAGCCAGAACGTTTTTTCTTTCTGCCTAGTCCTACTCCTGTAGAGGGCAGCATAACCCAGTTCTTGTGAATCAAGAAGACTACGTCTGTCAATGAGCTTAAGAGAAAAGGATTTTACGGTAAGATCTTACAAAAATCCGATTTTTATCTTCATCCACTGGAGTGCGGTCCAACTTTTCATTTCATTGAGTGGATCCAGACTGCGGACTGGACTCAGTTGTTTGAAGGTTGGATTGCTCTCCCCTGGAGAGATGTACATTTCCTTTTATTGAACCAAATCACCAGGGGAAACAGAGGGGAAAAGGCCTGAAAAAAAGGAAAACTAATCTCTGGATCTCTTTCGCTGGCAATCTCTTTCTCTTTTTTTTTTCTTTTCTCTCTCGCTCTCTTTCTCTCTCTCTCTCTTTTTCTCTTTCTCTGGCTCTCTCTTTCTCTGGCTCTCTCTTTCTCTGGCTCTCTCTTTCTCTGGCTCTCTCTTTCGTTCTCTCTCTTTCTCTGGCTCTCTCTTTCGTTCTCTCTCTTTCTCTTGCTCTCGCTCTTTCTCTGGCTCTCTCTTTCTCTGGCTCTCTCTTTCTCTGGCTCTCTCTTTCGTTCTCTCTCTTTCTCTTGCTCTCGCTCTCTCTTTCTCTTGCTCTTTCTCTCGTTCTTTCTCTCGCTCTTTCTCTTGTTCTCTCTCTCGCTCTCTCGTTCTTTCTCTCGCTCTCTCGCTCTCTTGTTCTCTTTCTCTCGCTCTTTCTCTCGCTCTCTCGATCTCTCGCTCTTTCTCTCTCTCGATCTCTCGCTCTTTCTCGCTCTCGTTCTCTCGCTCTCTCTTTCTCTCGCTCTTTCTTTCTCTCGCTCTTTCTTTCTCTCGCTCTTTCTTTCTCTCGCTCTTTCTTTCTCTCGCTCTTTCTTTCTCTCGCTCTTTCTTTCTCTCGCTCTCTTTCTCTCGCTCTCTTTCTCTCGCTCGCTCATTCGCTCGCTCGCTCATTCGCTCGCTCGCTCATTCGCTCGCTCGCTCATTCGCTCGCTCGCTCATTCGCTCGCTCATTCTCTCGCTCGCTCATTCTCTCGCTCTCTCTCGATCATTCTCTCGCTCTCTCTCTCTCTCGATCATTCTCTCGCTCTTTTTCGCTCTCTTTCTCTCTCTCTTTCACTCTCTTTCTCTCTCTCTTTCACTCTCTTTCTCTCTCTCTTTCACTCTCTCTTTCACTCTCTTTCTTGTTCTTTCTCGTTCGTTCTCGTACTCGTTCTCGTTCTCTCTCGTTCTCTCTCGTTCTCTCTCGTTCTCTCTCTTTCTCGTTCTCGCTCTTTCTCGTTCTCGCTCTTTCTCGTTCTCGCTCTTTCTCTATTTCCCTCGCTCTTTCTCTATTTCCCTCGCTCTTTCTCTATTTCCCTCGCTCTTTCTCTATTTCCCTCGCGCTTTCTCTATTTCCCTCGCTCTTTCTCTATCTCCCTCGCTTTTGCTCTATCTGCCTCGCTTTTGCTCTTTCTCTTTATCTCTCTCTGGAAAAAAAGGAAAACTAATGCAGTCACCACATCTAATGATAAGCTGCAATATATTCCATTTTTGTTTTTTAACGTTTGCTTTAAAAAAAAAATAAATAAATAAATGTTCCCATTTGTCCATTGAGACCTTTTATTTTCTATCACCCCCGTTGTATCAGTGGCCCCTTTTAATCCGATTAAGGTTCTCTAACATTCCTGCAAGCTCCGGTGCCTCACTATAGGCAGAAGCCGAATCCTGCTAAATGCAATCGAGCTTTCATGAAAGGCCAATTTGGCTGATCTTGTTAAAAAATTATCTGGCATTCTGGGAAGTGACTTTCAAGATTAGCACACAGCGAATTGCTTTTTATGTGGCTGCAAATAACATTTATGTTTCGAGTGATGCCCTTAAAACCATGTAATTTATCGCAGGACCTAATTGCTGTAGTTTGGAAGCGGCTTGGATTGGAAGGAATAAATTAAAAGGCCAGGAAATGTTATGAACAGCTGTCCAGAAATGTTAGGAAGAGATTTTTATCTCCAATAAACAGTCGTCTGTAGACGTTTATGACATTGTTCTGCTGGAGGAGAAATGTCACCCAAATGTGATCTAAGGCCGGCTGTAGCCGTGCAGATGTCTCACCGGAAACCATGGATAGTAAGACATCTGCACATCCGACCGGCTGCTCTGTAACCTGCAACTCCATGGAGAGATGCACCTAGAGTTGTATTATAAGTAGATTTTAGGAATAAAATCTTCATGCAATTATAGTTTTTTGTTTGATTTTGCTTTGTTTAGTGTACATACCCAAATCTGACTTAATATCCGTCTCCTCCTGTTATTCCCTGTACAGCAGCACTCAAACTGGGAGAGGAGAGTTCTGCTGCAGTGCGCATGTGCTGACAAATAAGCACGCTGACAGGAGGAGGGTGCAGAGTGATGGCTGATCAGTTGGTTTGCTGCTCCTTCATTGTCCAATAAGATGCCTGGGGGTGTGTACTTTACTAGGCTGTGCTTCTGCAATGGAGGGTGAGGATCTGGCTGGCAGGTTTATCCTGATCACTAAACTTGAAGCACAGGAATACAAACAATGTGAAGGGTGAAGTAGTGGATTTAGCTACATACCTTGAAGCAGTATTAAACCCAAAAGCAAACCAAACCTATTACCAATTTTTAGATGTGATGGCTGCATTCGTTATTTCTTTCTCTTTCCCTTTTTTTTCTTTCTTTCTTTTTCTTTCTTTCATTCTGTCAGCCAGTCTGCTGTTTTGGAAGCTCAAACTCTCCAGTAGAACGTGTCAGTTTATATGGAATAAGACAAGCCATTTGTGACACTGACAGGGTTGATTAAAATGATCAGCTTTTATTAATGTAAAACCTTTTTCTTTCTCAGTTTCTTCATCTCTCTCTCTCTTCTTTTTCTCTTTCTTCTTTTTTCGTTTTCTCTTTTTTCGTTTTCTCTTTTTTTCTCTCCCTTTTCTTTCTTTTTTTCTTTCTCTTTTCGCTTTCTCTTTCTCTCTCGCTTACCCTCTCCTGCGCTCTTTCTTTCTTTCTTTCACTTTTTTTCCTTCTTTCTTTACTTTTTTTTCTTTCTTTCTTTCACTTTCTTTTCTTTCTTTCTTTCTTTCTTTCACTTTCTTTTCTTTCTTTCTTTCACTTTTTCTTTCTCCTTTTTCTTTTCTCCTTTCTTTCTCCTTTCTTGCTTTCGTTTTTTCTTTCTTTCTCCTTTCTTTCTCCTTTCTTTCTCCTTTCTTTCTCCTTTCTTGCTTTCGTTTTTTCTTTCTTTCTCCTTTTTCTTTTCTCCTTTCTTTCTCCTTTCTTGCTTTCTTTTCTTTCTGTCTTTTCTTTCTGTCTTTTCTTTCTGTCTTTTCTTTCTGTCTTTTCTTTCTGTCTTTCTCTCTTTTTTTTCTTGCTTTTGCTCACTAGCTCTTTTGCTCTAGCTTGCTCTAGGTTTTGCTCGCTTGCTCTCGCTCTAGCTCTCTTGCTCTAGGTTGCTCTAGCTTTTGCTCCCTCGCTCTCTCGCTATAGCTCTCTTGCTCTCTAGCTCTTTCGTTTGCTCTAGCGCTCTCTCTCTCGCTCTAGCGCTCTCTCTCGCTCTAGCGCTCTCTCTCGCTCTAGCGCTCTCTCTCTCTCTCGCTCTAGCGCTCTCTCTCGCTCTAGCGCTCTCTCTCGCTCTAGCGCTCTCTCTCTCGCTCTAGCTCTAGCTCTCTTTCTTTTTGCTGTTTTGGAAACTCAAACTCTCCCACCAGTGTACATGGATAAGACAAGCCACTTAACACTGACAGGGTCGATTTAAAATGATCAGCTTTTATTAATGTAAAATCTTTCTCTCTCGCTCTTTTGCTTCCTCTCTCGCTCTTTTGCTTTCCCTCTCGCTCTTTTGCTTTCCCTCTCGCTCTTTTGCTTTCCCTCTCGCTCTTTTGCTTTCCCTCTCTCTCGCTCTTTTGCTTTCCCTCTCTCTCGCTCTTTTGCTTTCCCTCTCTCTCGCTCTTTTGCTTTCCCTCTCTCTCGCTCTTTTGCTTTCCCTCTCTCTCGCTCTTTTGCTTTCCCTCTCTCTCGCTCTTTTGCTTTCCCTCTCTCTCGCTCTCTCGCTCTCTCTCGCTCTCTCGCTCTTTCTTTCTCTCTCGCTCTTTCTTTCTCTCTCGCTCTTTCTTTCTCTCTCGCTCTTTCTTTCTCTCTCGCTCTTTCTTTCTCTCTCGCTCTCTCTTTCTCTCTCGCTCTCTCTTTCTCTCTTTCTCTCGCGCTCTCTCTTTCTCTCGCGCTCTCTCTTTCTCTCGCGCTCTCTCTTTCTCTCGCGCTCTCTCTTTCTCTCGCGCTCTCTCTTTCTCTCGCGCTCTCTCTTTCTCTCGCGCTCTCTCTTTCTCTCGCGCTCTCTCTTTCTCTCTTTCTCTCTCTCTCGCTTTCTCTCTTTCTCTCTCTCTCGCGCTCTCTCTTTCTCTCTCTCTCGCGCTCTCTCTTTCTCTCTCTCGCGCGCTCTCTCTTTCTCTCTCTCTCTCGCGCTCTCTCTTTCTCTCTCTCTCTCGCGCTCTCTCTTTCTCTCTCTCTCTCGCGCTCTCTCTTTCTCTCTCTCTCTCGCGCTCTCTCTTTCTCTCTCTCTCGCGCTCTCTCTTTCTCTCTCTCTCTCGCGCTCTCTCTTTCTCTCTCTCTCGCGCTCTCTCTTTCTCTCTCTCTCTCGCGCTCTCTCTTTCTCTCTCTCTCGCGCTCTCTCTTTCTCTCTCTCTCGCGCGCTCTCTTTCTCTCTCTCTCGCGCGCTCTCTTTCTCTCTCGCGCGCTCTCTTTCTCTCTCGCGCGCTCTCTTTCTCTCGCGCGCTCTCTTTCTCTCTCGCGCTCTCTTTCTCTCTCGCGCTCTTTCTCTCTCGCGCTCTCTCTTTCTCTCTCTCTCTCGCGCTCTCTCTCTCTCTCTCGCGCTCTCTCTTTCTCTCTCTCTCGCGCGCTCTCTTTCTCTCTCTCTCGCGCGCTCTCTTTCTCTCTCGCGCGCTCTCTTTCTCTCTCGCGCGCTCTCTTTCTCTCTCGCGCGCTCTCTTTCTCTCTCGCGCTCTCTCTTTCTCTCTCGCGCTCTCTCTTTCTCTCTCGCGCTCTCTCTTTCTCTCTCGCGCTCTCTCTTTCTCTCTCGCGCTCTCTCTCGCTCTTTTGCTTTCTTTCGCTCTTTCTTTTTTTTTCTCTCTCCAGCAGAATATATCAGTTTACATGGATGAGATAAGCCACCTAACACTGACAGGGGTGATTAAGATGATCAGCTTTTATTCATGTAAAACCTTTATCCCTAAAGGGAAAAAAAAACTGTTTGCTGTAAATGATTATAAAGTATTAGCTGGAGTTTGGCTTCAATTTGTTATTGTCTTCAAATCTGCTAATACATTCAAAATGCCCATCCCGCCCCACATCCCCTCCCCAAGACTGTCAAAAGCTCTCCTAAAAGCTCATCTTTATTCAGCTGTCAGTTTGTAAAAAAAAATCTTGGTACAGCCTCCGTACGTGTAATATACTATATCTAGCCGCCAACGTGCACACTGCTTAGTTCAATGTTATCCTACTAGAGCGTAGACACGGGAAACCTGCAAGGGGGACCCTGAGGTTTTGACTGCCTAGGAGCCTCCACACAGTTTAATCTGGCGCTAATTAACATTTTTTTTTTTTTTTTCGTTTTTAGCACCATTTTAAGGAAAACACATGGCACTTTTCCACTGCAAGTACCGGCTTGGCTCCACTCAGCACTGCTTGGCTCGGCTCGGTTTGCTTGGCTCGGCTCGGTTTGCTTTTCCACTGCGTGGTACGAGTCGGCACGTTTCAGCACTTGATAGGCTCTACTCAGCACGGTTTTTCCAATAAAGTAGTAAGTGGGTGGGATTACAATGATTCTCTGACCAATCAGTGGCTAGTAGTGACAAACAATCAAGGCTGCATGGGAAGGATTGTGGGATGTGGTATAGGTACGGCCCGCTTGGAACCCCAACCGAGGTGGTACTGTTTAAGCAAGCCGTACTGAGCCGTACTATGTAGTGGAAAAGCGCCGCTGTACCAAACCGTTGTAACACGTACCATGCGGTACCATGCAGTGGAAAAGTGCCAAACCGAGCCGTACCATGCAGTGGAAAATTGCCGCTGTACCGAACCGTTGTAACACGTACCATGCGGTACCATGCAGTGGAAAAGCCCCAAAAATGTACTGTACAGTAGATGTAAAGGTATTGCTATTCATGAATGTTTCAATGCACAACTTTTTAGACTTTTTCACAGATATGTAGTGTGTTCTCCTATTTAGAGTAGTATAAAGGACCCATATACATGAAGGTAAAAAGTGCTGGATACTTATAGATAGAGATCAGTCATCCTTCAGCTGACATTTTCAAAGTAAAATGAAGAGTGTGCTTTCAATGTTTTTCCTTAAAAAAAATAAAAAAAAAAACCTCCAGCGCAGAACCCAGTTCTTTTTAGATTTTGGATATAGCGGGAAAGGGTTACAAGCTCTGCAGTTTATACTGGGGTTTGTCACTTTTGGGGAGATTTCCCCCACTTTTTTTCTTCTGTAGTAAAATTATCCACAGTGGAGTCATAGAAGTAAAAGCAGAAGAGAATCAAAAAAGTACGGTATATGGTTGTGTTCCAAACCTTTCCCACACTTCTCCCTAATTACCATGTGTGGTTTAGTTTTAGGTTTCCCTTTCTATTAGGTGAATCTGGAAAGTTATTGCTCCAACTTTTATTATGGATTTACCTGAATTGGGTCTTTTAGGTGCTTTGAACAGCATAATGGTTGCTCATAGCCAGTAGATGCCTGTCTAAGACCTTCTGACCCAATGTAATAGCAGTAACCTGTATATTCAGTACTGTGTTGTTTTTCGTTTGACTTTCACAAGGGTACAGAATAAAAATGATTAAAAAATGAGTAATGCTAGTTTATCCTAGTAGAGATAAGCCGGCACCCGGTAAATCCATCAAATGGAAAGCCTTTATTGGCTTCACATAAGTCACATCACAAGTACAGTAACGTGTTGCGGCTGTAGCAGTTTTCCTCATAGAACCTATGCCGTGAGGAAGGCTGCTATACATGAAACGCGTTACTTGTAATGTGACATGTGTAGCCAATACTTTTCATTTGACGGATTTACTGGGTGCCCGCTAATTTCTCTACTCTACTACTGCTGCTTGGGTATGGGAATACTTTGCCCTGAGCACCGATCTCCAACCACGAGGGACTGAGCAGGTGGTTGGGCTTGGGTATTGTTTAAATCTTTGGTCTAGTTCATGGGTGTCCAAACTTTTGGCTTCTCTGGGCCACAATGAGTGAAGAGAAATTTTCTCAGGCCGCATATAAAATATATACTATTGTTAAGGTAGATAAGCAATAAAATGCCGCTGCGCCCTTCCCGCGCCGCCGTGCCCCCCGCACTAATTTAACACAACTAGAGGATGATCAAATTAAATGGAATCAGTATACAGAGGTTTACTTCTTCTGAGAGATATTAAAGGAACACTCTAACCACCATGACCACTTCAGTGATTTGAAGTGGTGATGGTGGTAGGAGTCAGAAACACTGCACATGCTCGCCCCCCCCCCCCATCCCCTCCGAGGCTGCCTCTGCCTACAGTTGGTAGCTGCTGTGGCAGTGCCCCCGACCCGACTTCCTTCCTCCCCAGAAAAAAAAAAATGGTCAGGGGGCAGTGGACCGCATTGCCTGCGGTTATGGGCCACATTTGGCCCTCAAGCCGCAGGTTCGACATGCCTGGTCTAGTTCATCCTACTTTTAGCCTTGCATCCAGGCAGGAAAGTCTGTGGAGCTCTTCTCTAACCCTTCTTTACTCCTTCCCTTCTCCTTTACCCTCCTAACCCTTCTGCCCTCGTTTTTGTTCTCCTACCCTGAATTTATTCTTTCCCTTTTAAAAGAACTCTTCATGTCCTTGGGGTAGCCTACCTGATCCCAGTACAAATCCTGAACAACTTGCACCTTGGGAGACTGAACTCATTTGTTACTTATGTTATCTTTTTTCTATAATCCATTTCCTGTGTTTTAGCCCCTACGTGGACTTTCTAGTTCATATCTCCCCAATAAAATCAATAAAGCAATAAATTGAGAAAAATAAATGAGTAATAAAAATTAACTTTGTTATGAAGATCACTAAGGTTAGCTACAGTGGGTACGGAAAGTATTCAGACCCCCTTAAATTTTTCACTCTTTGTTATATTGCAGCCATTTGCTAAAATCATTTAAGTTCATTCTTCTTCCTCATGAATGTACACATAGCACCCCATACTGACAGAAAAACACAGAATTGTTGACAATGTTGCAGATTTATTAAAAAAGAAAAACTGAAATATCACATGGTCCTAAGTATTCAGACCCTTTGCTGTGACACTCATATTTAACTCAGGTGCTTTCCATTTCTTCTGATCATCCTTGAAATGGTTCTACGCCTTCATTTGAGTCCAGCTGTGTTTGATTATACTGATTGGACTGGATTAGGAAAGCCACACACCTGTCTATATAAGACCTTCCAGATCACAATGCATGTCAGAGCAAATGAGAATCATGAGGTCAAAGGAACTGCCTGAAGAGCTCAGAGACAGAATTGTGGCAAGGCACAGATCTGGCCAAGGTTACAAAAATATTTCTGCTGCACTTAAGGTTCCTAAGAGCACAGTGGCCTCCATAATCCTCAAATGGAAGACGTTTGGAATGACCAGAACCCTTCCTAGAGCTGGCCGTCCGGCCAAACTGAGCTATCTTGGGAGAAGAGCCTTGGTGAGAGAGGTAAAGAAGAACCCAAAGATCACTGTGGCTGAGCTCCAAAGATGCAGTCAGGAGATGGGAGAAAGTTGTAGAAAGTCAACCATCACTGCAGCCCTCCACCAGTCGGGGCTTTATGGCAGAGTGGCCCGACGGAAGCCTCTCCTCAGTGTAAGACACATGAAAGCCCGCATGGAGTTTGCTAAAAAAAACACCTGAAGGACTCCAAGATGGTGAGAAATAAGATTCTCTGGTCTGACAAGACCAAAATAGAACTTTTTGGCCTTAATTCTAAGCGGTATGTGTGGAGAAAACCAGGCACTGCTCATCACCTGTCCAATACAGTCCCAACAGTGAAGCATGGTGGTGGCAGCATCGTGCTGTGGGGGTGTTTTTCAGCTGCAGGGACAGGACGACTGGTTGCAATCGAGGGAAAGATGAATGCGGCCAAGTACAGGGATATCCTGGACAAAAACCTTCTCCAGAGTGCTCTGCACCTCAGACTGGGCCGAAGGTTTACCTTCCAACAAGACAATGACCCTAAGCACACAGCTAAAATAACGAAGGAGTGGCTTCACAACAACTCCGTGACAGTTCTTGAATGGCCCATCCAGAGCCCTGACTTAAACCCAATTGAGCATCTCTGGAGAGACCTAAAAATGGCTGTCCACCAACGTTTACCATCCAACCTGACAGAACTGGAGAGGATCTGCAAGGAGGAATGGCAGAGGATCCCCAAATCCAGGTGTGAAAGACTTGTTGCATCTTTCCCAAAAAGACTCCTGGCTGTATTAGATCAAAAGGGGGCTTCTACTAAATACTGAGCAAAGGGTCTGAATACTTAGGACCATGTGATATTTCAGTTTTTATTTTTTAATAAATCTGCAACAATGTCAACAATTCTGTGTTTTTCTGTCAGTATGGGGTGCTATGTGTACATTCATGAGGAAGAAGAATGAACTTAAATGATTTTAGCAAATGGCTGCAATTGCTGAAAAATTTAAGGGGGTCTGAATACTTTCTGTACCCACTGTATATGGCCAAGTTTGTGGACATTGGACCAGCACACTATATGAGCTTGTTGGACATCTCGTTCGGAAACCATAAGCTTTTATATGGAGTTGCCTTCTCTTTGCAGCTATAACTCTTTTGAGTAGGCTTAAGATTTTGGGGACCCAACTTGTGTTTCTGTGAACATTTGTGCCTATTCAGTCAAGGAGCTTTTGCGAGGTCAGGTACTGCTATAGGATGACCTAGCTCACAATTGGTATTCCAGTTCATCTCAGTAGGGTAAAGTCTGGTCTCTCTTCAGGCCACCAAAAGGTCTTCAAACCAAACCGGCCAACCATGTCTTTATGAAGCTGGCTTAGTACACAAGGGCATAGTGGTGCTAAAACAAAAAAAGAATCTTCCTCCAAAGTATCGCCACATGTTGGAAGCACATTGTCTAAAGCCTCGTACACACACATTGAAAATCGGCTGGGAATTTTCGTCCGACGACCGATCTGCCGATTTTCGGCTTGTTAGTATGCTGCTTCCGACAACCAACTCCGACTTTTCGGCCGAAAAAAATCTGGTGTGCAGGCTATAAAATTTTTGTCCGCCGTCAAAACACAGCCGATTTTCGTGCAGTCAGTACAGACTTCGACAGGGAAAAATCTAATGAGCAAGACTGGGCATGCTCAGAGAAGAAAGAACACAAAGAAAGCAAACCAACATGACATAACTTCTGAAGTAGAATTTTGTCGGGCGAAAAAATTTGTGTGCAGTCTAGGCACATTCCAACCAACAAAACACCACTCTGGACAAAAGTCGGACGATCGGTCGGCCGATAATCGTTGCGTGTGTACTAGGCTTTAAATAAAACAACTGAACTCGATATTCTAGAGTGGTGTCTACATAACTTTTGGCCATAGAGTGTAGCATTGAGGCTGCATATGGTTTGTTTGATGTTGCATTTGAGGTTGAAACCCCTTGTTGTCTGATACTGTGCCATATGTTATAATAATGGGGTGTTTGAACTCTGTTCTCTTGGTGTATTCACTCCTTCCCCTCTTTCAAGAAGAGCTTATTTTGTTTGGATGGCTTTTTTTGCAAACAGATCTTCAAAGCGTACTCAAAAGCTGCATTTAATCTCCCAAAGGCGTCATTACCTGCATGAGGAGGCCTGTCATTATGTGGCACGAGTATCTGTTCATGCAAGGAAGCTCTGCATCGGATTCATGGCAGAGGGGACTGATGTCATCGCTTTTAGGACTACACATGGTTATTATTCGTGATATTTCGGCTGTGCGGCTATAGGTGTAAATTGTTCATGGGTGAAATTTGTTTGGCTCGGCACTCAGGGCTCCATGTCGGTTAGGTAAACGCATCTTTGGTTTCATCGGGAAACAGTTCTTGTGATGAGAACAGGCCTGCTTTAAATATATATGAATTGGAGTGTGCTGTAACCATGGCAACCAATGGGGATATTGCCTCTCGTAGCGTGCCTCCGTACAAGCAACCTGTTGTCTGTAGAAATCTGAAGTGATCTTTGAGGAAAAAATTTCATTAGGCCATAAATTTCATGTTTTATTTCAGATTCTGCGAACCTTAAAGTAGATGTAAACACAATCACTTAAAGGCTAAGTTCACCTTTTCCAGATAATAATCTATGCAATCAAGGGGCCCCAGTAGATATTAAAAATGTGTGCAGCTTTTAATTTTATTGTTTTACCTGAAGGCCATTTGAGTCCTCTCGGAAGCCCCACTAAAGGCGCTTTTCCACTGCATGGAACCGTACCGGTTCGGCACGCTTTTTTGCTTTTCCACTGCGGTACCGCATGGTATAGGGTCGGAACGGTTCGGTACGGTACGGTATAGGTTTGCTTTTCCACTGCATGGAACCGAACGGTACGGTACGGCTCTGAAAAAACAGTACCTACTCGATTGTGGTTCCAACAGGTACCAAACTGGTACCATATCCCACAACCCTTTGCATGCAGTCACTACTAGCCACTGATTGGTCAGAGAATCACACCCACCCCGTTGTTATCCCACCCACTTAACTTTAGTACTGCTTTAGTGGAAAAGCAAACCTATACCGTACCGTACCGAACCTATACCATGCGGTACCAGCAGTGGAAAAGCAAACCGGGCCAAGCAGGGCCGAGTAGAGCCGAGCCGGTACTTGCAGTGGAAAAGTGCCATTAACTCCCAGTTAGCAATTCTCAGGTCCTGCCTTGTTAGGACACGTTGGTTTTCAATCCTGCAATGCTGGGAGTGAGCATCTAAGGCCCCTTTCACACAGGCGGACTGTTCAGATCCGCCGGTCTGTTTTTTTGGCGGATCTGAACGGACGCCCCGTGCATCTCTATGGGGCATCAGATGTCAGCGGAGACATGTCCGCTGAGATCAGATCTGATCTGATCCGTCAAATCTGGACGGATAGAAACCCTATTTTCCTTCGGTCCAGCGGAGCAGAACGGATGAGAACGGAAATCAGTCTGTTCTCATCCGATTCCCCCATAGAGAACAGCGGGGACCTGACAGCTCCATCTCCACACACAGCGCGGATCGATCCCCTGCTGAGAAAAACGGAGTCCGCCGATGGACTGCCAGGTGTGAAAGGGGCCTAAAGCCCCGTACACACGTACCGATCGTCGGCCGCCGTCTTTTGTCCAGGGCTGTCGTGTCTGTTGAAAACTGCAAAAGACTGCACACGAATTTTGTCGGCCAACAACAGCCGACTGCAGAAGTGATGTCATGTGATGGTTAACTTTCCTTGTCTTTTTTTTCTTTTCTGAGCATGCCCGGTCTTGCAAATCTGCTGTCTGTCGGCCGAATTCTGTACTGACTGGCGAGCAATCGGTCGTTCTGGTGTTGGCCAACAAAAATTTTAATGTCTACACGACAGATTCTGTTCGGCCGAAAGTGCGCTGTCGGCTGTTGGAAGCATCATACTAACAAGCCTACAATCGGCGGATCGGTCGTTGGCCGAATATTTACGGCCGACAATCGGTACGTGTGTACGGGGCTTTACGGTTTTCACGTCCTAGCAACAAGTCAGGGCGTGGGGGTTGATAATTGTAAATTTTTTAGACCAGCTTCTGGGGGGACCCAAATGGCCTACAGTTTAAAACAATAAAATCATTTTTGCAAATCTGCTCAGATTTTTAACATGTACTGGGGCCCCTTGACTGAATTATTTTCTGGAAATGGTGAACCTAACCTTTAGGCCGGGTTCACACTTATGCGGCCGCGAGTTCGTGCCTGGGGTCCCTTTTCAGGCACGGATGTAGACGAGAAAGCCTGGCTTGTAGTCTCCACTGTAATTCAGCAAGGTCCATAAAGACATGGATGAGCGAGTGTGGGGTGGAGGAACTTGACTGGCCTGCACAGAGTCCTGACCTCAACCTGATAGAACACCTTTTGGATAAATTAGAGCGGAGACTGCGAGCCAGGCCTTCTCTTCCAACATCCGTGCCTGACCTCACAAATGCGCTACTGGAAAAATCGTCAAACATTCCCATAGACACACTCCTAAACCTTGTGGACAGCCTTCCCTGAAGAATTGAAGATGTTATAGCTGCAAAGGGTGGGCCAACTCAATACTGAACCCTACAGACTAAAGCCTCGTACACACGCAACGATTGTTGGCCGTGAATTTTCGGCCAACGTCCCATTGGCCGATTGTCGGCTTGTTAGTGTGATGCTTCCGACAACCGACTGCGACTTTTCGGCCGAACAAAATCTGGTGTATCTGCTATAAAATTTTTGTTGGCCGTCAACAGAACGGCCGATTGTTCTTCAGTCAGTACAGATTTCGGCAGACCAAAATCTGATGAGCAAGACTGGGCATGCTCAGAGAAGAAAAAACACACGAAAAGTAGATCAGAACATGACATCACTTCTGAAGTTGGTTTTTGTTGGCCGATAAAATTCGTGTGCAGTCTAGAGCACATTTCAACCAACACAACAACACTGTACAAAAGACGGCCGATCGGTCCACCAACAATCGTTGCGTGTGTATGAGGCTTAAGGCTGGGATGCCATTAAAGTTCATGTGTGTGTAAAGGCAGGTGTCCCAATACTTTTGACAAAATAGTGTATGTACGTATGTGTGTGTATATGTATATTTATATATATATATATATATGTGTGTGTGTGTGTATATGTATGTATGTATGTGTGTGTATATATATATATATATATATATATATATATATATATATATATATATATATATATATATATATATATATATATCACACACACACTTTTTTTAAACTTCTTTAGGGGGGCATGTTACTTACCCAAGACTGCTGCTGGGCACTGCCATCTTGGATGTGATGTCAGCACCCACAGCAGACTCGGAGTTTTCACTTATGTGATAATTTTATTTAGAACAGCCTTTTCTCAACTTTTTTACCACAAAGGGGACAATAAAAATTTTTTCAGGCCTTGGGAAGCCTTTGCTAAAAGCAATTGAGTGGGGTTAGTTGGCAAAAATGCCCCTTACATTGGTGATCAGTGGGCAGAATGCCCAGAGTGGTGGTCAGAATACCACCCTAGAGGCTAAAAAGATCATTGGCACCATGTTGCTGGGTCTTCAAAGTGGTGCTGGCCCGGGAACTACGCAGGCACCATCAGATTGGAGGTCAATCAGCCACAGCTCAAGGAACCCCTGGCAACGTCTGGAGAAAGCCTAACGTGCTACTGAACCCTGGTAGAAAATGGCTGCTTTGTGGTGTCCCCCTTTATCCATACATTGGAAGCTCCATAAGAGGAAGGGGCTATGACACGGAGGTAAGGAAGGGGTTATGCCAGGGGTCTTCAAACTATGGCACTCCAGTTTTTCAGGAACTACAAATCCCATCATGCCTAGTCATGTCTGTGTATGTCAGAGTTTTACAATGCCTCATGGGATGTGTAGTTCCGCAACAGCTGAAGGGCCGTAGTTTGAGGATCCCTGGGTTATGCTATGGAGTTGACTTAACTGGAGTAATCAAATGTTCTAGAACATTCAAAGGCACCTTGCAAATACATGGAATATTTTTTAAGCAAAAGAAAAACACTGCAAGTAAGCTTTTCAAATACTCTATTTCTCTAAGTTTTTTTCCTGCAAATGTTGTTTGATTTAAAGGGCCAATTAAAAATAGTGTTCTTCTGTTTGGATAAAAGCTCGCTGCAGAGGTAGGATAAGCTGGCAGATCGAGTGTAGAGATCTTTAAGTATAACCCTTTATAAAACTCTGGTCCGACCGCATCTGGAGTATTCTGTCCAGTTCTGGTCGCCAGTCCTCAGAAGAGATGTGTCGGAGCTGGAGAGAGTACAGAGAAGGGCAACTAAACTAATTAGGATGGGGATTGGAGGACCTAAATTATCAAGAGCGTTTAGAAGTGCTTGATTTATTCTCCCTGGAAAGGAGACACCTGAGAGGGGACATGATAGCGATTTACAAATACCTCAATGGTGATCTTAGCAAAGAAAAAAAAACGATTCAGTCGCAAGGAATACATGAAGACACAAGGCCATTCAATGCATTTAGAAAAGAAGCGTTTTAACCTCAGGCTACGCAGGGGGTTCTTTACAGTAAGGGCTACAAGGCTGTGGAATTCACTGCCACAAAAGGTAGTAACTGCGGGAAGAGTCTCTTAAACGTTGTTTAAGAGACTCTTGGACGTACATCTCAAGGATCAAAACATTCAGGAGTATGAGAGGTGATTGTGGCTACAAACATCTACACAGGTTAACCGGTTGCCGACCGCCGCAAGTACATATACTGCCGGCGGTCAGCCCCGGCCAGGCAAAGTGACGTACTGGTACGTCACTAGCCTGGGAGCCAATAGCGGGCGGGTGCGCGCCGCCGGAGGCGCGCTCCCGCCTCGGCTCGTTCACGGACACCTCCGTGCGTGTGACCGGCGGACCCGATGTAAAAGCACTGATCTAACGGTCCTGCTATGTAGGACCGTTGATCTGTGCTTTTACACACACAGCCACATCCCTGCACAGTAAGAAGCACGCCCCTAGGGACACACATAGTCACTGCATTTCTAATAAAGTTAACCCCTTCCCTGCCAGTGTCATTTTTACAGTAACAGTGCATATGTATAGCACTGATTACTGTAGAAATGTCACTGGTACCCCCAAAAGTGTCAAAAATGTCAGTCAAGGGTCCAATCTGTCTGCCGCAATGTCGCAGTCCAGCAAATAAATCGCAGATCGCCGCCATTACTCGTTAAAAAAAAAAAAAAAAAAACAACAAAAATGACAAAAATCTTTCCCTTAGTTAGTAAACGCAATAACTTTTGCGCAAACCAATCAAAATACACTTATTGTGATTTTTTTTTTTTTACCAAACATATGTAGCAGAAAACAAATTGGCCAAAAATTTTAAAAAAATTAGATTTACATTTTTTTTTCTTTGGGAATTTCATATAAAAAAATGTGAAAAATATTGTTATTTTTGCAAAATTGACGCTCTTTTTTTGATTATAGCGCATGATCAAAAAAATCGCACAGGTGATCAAATAGCACCAAAAGAAAGCTCTGTTTGTGGTAAAAAAAAAGGACGTCAAATTAGTTTTGGTACAGCGTCGCACGACTGCGCAATTGTCTGTTAAAGTCACGGAGTGCCGAATCACAAAATACCCCCTGGTGAGGAAGGGGGTAAAATCTTCCGGGGCTTAAGTGGTTAAACTGGATGGACTATTGTCTTTATTCAACCTCACCTACTATGTAAGGGAAGACTAGGTTAACTGGTGTCCATTTTGAGTGGACTGACCCTGGAAGAAACAGACCCAGTTATGGGGTAAGAAACATCTGCGTGTGTACGCCCAGCATTATTCAGGAAAAATCCATTTATCTTGGATCTCTGAGCCCTGAATTGTGGGAAAATGAGCTTGGCGGATTAATGGACTGAGTCGAATGAAAGGAAGCTTTTCTTGTGGTATGTATTTTATGAGCATAATTCTACTGATGTGCTTCTCGTTCCTACTTTAATGTTGTCAAAAGTGTTTGGTGGAAACCTTGCAGAGTTTCCCTTTTTTTTTTTTTTTTTTCTGGTGTAAAGAATAAATTATTATGCCTAATTGACATGGTATGTAGGTCATAATAAATTTGAATGCTTTGTTAATGACGGGACATGTGGCAGTTTGTCAGCGCCTTTTCTTTTTCTCGTCGAAATGTAAATAGCTTTGTCTGGTAGATTTAACCTGAATGGCGTTCTAAGAAGGCTTGTAAAACGGTGCGCTTGATATGTAAACAGTAGCTTAGATGACAGGTTTTTTTTTAAACAGACAGTAGAAAGGGCGTTTAAAGGACATGAACTTCAAAATCATATTTGCTTTATTGTGTCTAATACCCAAGTCTGTGGGCTGTATGTGTTCTGACTTTTGCCTGAAATCTGGCTGTGTGAGTTCCCTGGTCCGCTTAGCTCTTGAATATGGATTGCCCTGTTAGGAGCCTCAGTGGGCCTACATGTATCTTTAAGTGCTGCTAGTATTATAATATCAAGTCTGTCTTTATATAAGCTTCCCATAATCCCCTACATACCAGGACTTAGGGCAAACAAAGTAAAGAACTCAAGTGCTTTGACTTCATCACTGGATGCTTGTCTTTCCTGCAATGAAGGGCCTTCCTGCCTGCGATTTTTAATAGTAGGACTTTATTTCCATGTAAAATAGTTTGTCCTTACTCTAGGGCCAAAATAAGGGGGGAACAAATAGTTTTTCGGTTTATTACTGCTATACAAAGTTAATAAAGTACTCTCAGAGCCGGTTCACACTACCACGACCAGAAAGTCGCCCCGTGACTTGAAGAGACTTGTTTAGAGACTTGGTTTAGAGACTTGGTTTAGAGACTTGGTTTAGAGACTTGGTTTAGAGACTTGGTTTAGAGACTTGGTTTAGAGACTTGGTTTAGAGACTTGGTTTAGAGACTTGGTTTAGAGACTTGGTTTAGAGACTTGGTTTAGAGACTTGGTTTAGAGACTTGGTTTAGAGACTTGGTTTAGAGACTTGGTTTAGAGACTTGGTTTAGAGACTTGGTTTAGAGACTTGGTTTAGAGACTTGGTTTAGAGACTTGGTTAGAGACTTGGTTAGAGACTTGGTTAGAGACTTGTGCACTACTTTGAAGAGACAGGCGACTTTGTCTGTGGGGAATGCCTGGCTAATCTCTTTCTTCTTCCTGGAAAGTCTGATAAGTCGTGTCAATTAAGATAAGGAGGCGACTCCCATTGAAGTATATGGGACAGTCGGATCACAGGTCGCCTCAAAGTAGTACAGGACCCTTTTCTGAAGCAACTTCAGTAGTGCCAATTAAGATGGCACTGATTGATTAACATTGCTTTTGTTATGTCGAGCGACCTGGGGCTACACAAGTCGCCTCACAAGTCGTGCTAGTGTGAATGGGCTCTTAATTGGTTAAATGAATCCACTGTCTGATGAATGAATGAGTCCAAGTGTCATATAGAGCAGGGGTGTCGAACTCAATTTCATCGAGGGCCACATCGCCATTATGGTTGCCCTCAAAGGGCCGGTTGTATCTGTAAGACTATTAATGCAGTGTTCAGGAGTGTGCTACATACAGAGTGCAGGGCTCAGGAGTACGCTCTGTACAGATTGCAGAGTTCAGGAGTACGCTACGTGCAGAGTGCAGAATTCAGGTATGTGCTATGTACAGAGTGTAGAGTTCAGGAGTGCGCTTTGTACAGGGTTCAGAAATGTGCAGAGTGCAGAATTCAGTATGTGCTATGCACAGTGTGCAGAGTTCAGGAGTTCGCTACGTACAGAGTTCAGGAGTGCACTACGTGCAGAATTCAGGTATGTGCTATGTACAGAGTGTAGAGTTCAGGAGTGCGCTTTGTACAGGGTTCAGAAATGTGCAGAGTGCAGAATTCAGTATGTGCTATGTACAGAGTGTAGAGTTCAGGAGTGCGCTTTGTACAGGGTTCAGAAATGTGCAGAGTGCAGAATTCAGTATGTGCTATGCACAGTGTGCAGAGTTCAGGAGTGCTCTACGTGCAGAATTCAGGTATGTGCTACAGTGCTATGTAGAGAGCGCAGAGTTCAGGAGTGCTCTACGTGCAGAATTCAGGTATGTGCTACAGTGCTATGTAGAGAGCGCAGAGTTCAGGAGTGCTCTACGTGCAGAATTCAGGTATGTGCTATGTAGAGAGCGCAGAGTTCAGGAGTGCGGTACGTGCAGAGTGCAGAATTCAGGTATGTGCTATGTACAAAGTGCAGAGTTCAGGAGTGTGCTTTTTACAGGGTTCAGGAGTGCGCTATGTGCAGAGTTAAGAAGTGTACTGTGTACAGGGTGCAGAAATAAGGAGTGTACTGTGTAAATGCAGGGCAGGCACGTATATGTGAGCTACGAGTTGCCAGGAGGAAAGCTGTCCTTGTAGACATAGAAGGCTTCTGTGTTTACAAGTGATAGTGGTGAGCGGGGAGCAGTTGACAAAAGCCAGAGTTGGTGAAATAGAGTTCCGCTATGTTCTGGCTGAGAAAAAGCCCTGGCTGCCAGGGCCACATGAAATGGCCTGGAGGGCCGGATTTGGCCCCCGGGCCTTGTGTTTGACACACGTGATATAGAGTATAGAGTGCAATCTCCACACACGTGAGGGCCTTCTTCTTTGGGGGGATGGATAATCCTTTAGCCACCGGTCACACCGCATGACAAGTCGCATCCTATTGTCCGCAATGGAATTAGTGAGATCGGAACTGAATTAATTTTGAAAGTAGTTCTTGCACTACTTTTTGAAAGTTCAGGTGCAACTTACATAGACATCTGTGGCACAGATGTCTTCCAAGTAGCACTACTTTAAAACCATGCTACTTCAAGTTAATTAGCACAATTTCAGGTGTGACTGAAGATTTATAGTTAGATTTTTTTTCGGTCCTGCATTACAGGTGCACTTTGAAAAGGATTCTTCTAATGTTTCTTTGTTCTCATTCCATTGACCATTGTAAATTACAGGTGTGTTGGAGATGATTGCAGCCTATCCAAATATTGGCACAAGCTGTCTATGTTTTACACAACAGGGGGCAGATTCCCCGCCAAGTTCCCCAATCTTCAGCAATTCAGGATAAATGGGTGATAAAAGTAAAATGCTTCATTCACAAGAGACGGCAGTTTTCTCCATGCTGTAGTCAGTCTACTGTGTATAAGGATGAAGGCTCATGCTTTTGAAGCTCTTCTTCATATGTAAACTGCTTTGGCCCCAATAGAGTGCTACTTATCTCCATGTCCCGGGAACACTGCACGTTCTTCACTGTAAAGCCCAATTCTGGCTTTTTCTTTTTCCCCGTCTAATTTGGATAGAGAAAGAAAAGGTTAGAACCTCTAGTGGGTTTCTATACTTCTCTATGACCACTTTGGGGAGATTTTCCCTCACTTCCTATCTTGGTGTCCTTGAGAAAAGAAGTGAAATCTCCAAATTGAGATGCCAGTCCTTCTCTTTCCAATGACAGTATTACTTTTTTTTTTTTTTTTTGTTAATGTCGGTCTGAAAGATTTCCCATCACTGCTTGTCCTAGTAAGAGGGTGGTAGAAAGTCCCAACTCCCAAGCTGCCAATCACCATGCCTGAGCATCAGAGGCATAATTAGGACCTTCAGGGCCCCAGTGCAAGATACCATGAAGGGCCACCTGGACCCCTGGCCGTTCCCTTTAAGCCTGGGGCTCTTCCCACTGATCTAGGGGCTCTTTAGGCCCCATTCACACTAGTGCGACTTGTCCCGCGATTTTGGACCGCAAAATCGCATGACAAGTCGTTTCCCATTATTTTCAATGAGCCCCATTCATATCAGTGCGTTTTGAAGTCGCACCGACTTCAAAGTAGTTCCTGCACTACTTTGCCATGATTTTAATGCGTTTTGAGGCATATAGACTTGCCATTGCTCTCAAAATCGCGGCAAAATCGCGGCAAAAATCGCGCCGCGAAATCGCGGCAAAATCGCGGTAAAATTGCGTCGCATTAGTGTGAAAGGGGCCTTACTCTCATTGTGAGCCCTTTATTATGGTCCCGCAGCAGGACCCTTTCACAAGTTCTGCAGTGGGCCCCCTTCCTGCCATCTTGGGGCCTCCCAACGGTGGTGGAATGACAGGGCCCAGTCACAAGTGTGACCTTTGCGATCCTGGAAGTTCACCCACTGGTGTCAGTAGATTTTATTTTTTGGTATTTTAATTGCATTTTTTATCATTCTATTTTATTTTTTTTTTACAATGTCACTGACTATGACTCTGTCCATTCAGAAAAGGAAGGATCTGGTAAATTACATATTTACCGACCCCTTCCTGGTTCTCTATTGTGACACATCCCCTGCAGCAGCCAGCAGGAGAGGGAGGGGAGTACAGGGGGGCCCAGGGACAGCAGAACACAAGTGAACTGGATAGGAGGGGTGGTGGGGGCAGCATACAGAGGATTCAATCTCCTCCATTATCCTCCTGCAGCTACAGGAGGAAAAAGGAGAACATTGATTTCTCTACCTGCTGCCCCTCCTATCCAGGTGTACAGGGGAGCCACACTGTCCCCCTGGAGCATGGGGCCCGGTTGCAATTACAGCCCCTGCAGTTACGCTCCTGCTGAGCATTACTGCATGGTTAGGAAATGAGCCTGGCAGAGTTCAAGCACTTGACCATACACAATTGGTATTACCATACATAAGATAAGCAATTAAGGTTTCAAACCAACTATCCCATTTGCCCATACCGCATACCAGATAACCTCAAAACTGAAGAATAACTAAACCTAGTTGGCTTGAATTGTTAATGTACCTAAAAAGTCCCATGAAATATCCTTTAAAAATGGTTGATTTTATTCAATACAAAAGGTTAAAAATAAACTCCTAAGGAAAGTGTACAATACATGTAAACCTCAGACAGCTCAGAGAACTCCATATAACAGGGGTGTCAAATTGAATTGGGGGCCACATTTGTATTATGGTTTCCCTCAAAGGCCCAGTTGTGTTTGTAAGACTAGATATCCGGAGCACCCCACTCCCCCTTACATCCGATATCAAGAGCCTTCCCACCATCAGAAGTTGACCCCCACCCTCCCTTACATCACAGTGCATCCCTCTTGCCTCATGGTGCTGCTGGGAAAAAGCTGAGAGCGGGAAGCAGAGTGTAGGGACTGGAGGAGGACCAGAGCAGGGCTGCAGCTGCCAGAGACTGCTAAATGCTCAGATCAGGGGAGGTGGAGGCGAGGGTGCTACAGCTTCAGAGTGGAGCAGGATCTGTATGAGGAGTTCTGTCTTCCAATTGCTGAGACAGGTGTGGAGATGAGGAGGGTACCACAGCTGCAGGAGAGGTGCAAGGGACCACATTGCATGGCCTGGCCGTCCAGATTCGGCCCGTTGGCCTTGTGTTTGACATGTACCATAAAAGGTCCATAAAAACATCTTCTATGATAACAAATACATTGTTACGTCTATATTGTAATACATGTGTATACGTTTACAGATGTGAGAGTATATTGGGCCCAGAAAACCTTAGTCCATTCACACTAATAAGACTTGTCAGACAACTTGGTCAGCCTGACAAGTCGTGCACCGTCGCGGTCCATTGTGTGGTACAGGAACGGTTCTAATAGGAGCGACACAAGTCACTCCGACTTAGAAAAAGGGTCCTGTACTACTTCGGGGCGACCTGGAGTGACTTGCATAGACATTCATTTTATGAAGTCCGTGCAAGTCGTGCCGAAGTCGCGCTGCACGCGACTTCACAGGTCGCCCCCGAAGTCGTGCCGCTTCAGTGTGAATCCGGTGAGAATGTGTTTCATGAACAATTCCACTTCAGGACGAAAAAAAGCAGTATTCCTTCTATAATAAACAAAATATAGTTCAGTGCTATATATGACAATATGTATCATTTAAAATGAAATGGAACATTTCAGTATATTTCAGATGTCTTGCATATGTATGTTAAGGACCTCAATCGAATGACGTTAGGCTTGTATATTAACACAAAAAAGAGTAAATGAGATGGAAAAGAGCCCAGGAGATTTCAAGGTAAGTATGTAGGATTAACTACAAAGGTCAAAACACCCAGGATAAATCACATGGACACATCCACATTTGTAGGCAAAAAACCATACCCACCAATGCAAAATTGCTTACCTAAAAACCAGTGGGAGGGCTGACCTAAAATATAGAGACTAAAGGCTAATATAGACGTTGCACTATATGTAGGCAATAAAAACCACCAATGACTACCAAGCTGGTTGGAGCCACAACTGGGGCATAAATTGGTATTTGCATGGGATCCTTCCAGGGCCCGTGTTGGGGATCTGGGAGGTGGACACAAACAGGGAGAGCAGGTAAAGACATTGAAAGATGCCTTCTACAAAAAGAGGGGTGAATAATCCGATTTCTTTAGGTGTAGGCCATTTATGCACCTCCCGAAGCCTGGTCGAAAACTCCCAGAGATGAGGTCCTCCATCCTGCCTTGTTTGCTAGGACACTGCTAAGGCACTCCCAGCTATTACATCTTTCCCCCACCATCTCAGGAACAGAGCCTCAAACACCCGTACATGTGTGGTCATGTCCACTTCAAGCACAAAAATTGTGACCGCACTCCGATGTAGATAGAAGCATTGAAGTTTTATTCATCACCACGAATTCCATACAAGACTTGACACATCATGGACAGGTACATTAGGTTGACGCGTTTCACAGCACTACGTTCGCTTACTCCTAACCATACGCTACGTTTTGGACTTCAGTGGTCATGTCCACTGTCTACTCCATCACAGCTCAGTTACTTTGACCGAAAAGAAAGAGCGCATGCAGAAATTGAATTGTCTGGGAGTGTCTTAGCAACGTCCTGGCAACAAGGCAGGATGGGATGATGCCACCTCTGGACCTGGACATATTTGAATCAGGCTCCGGAAGATATGTAAATGACCTACGCCTATAGCAAAGGCATTATTTAACTTTGGCCAAAACTGCACAGTTTGATTTTATCTTCAGTTGCCCTTGATCTGAATAGGCAGTTTTTTGGGTAAAAGTGAAGACATGAAGCACTGAAAGACATGAAGCACTGAAAGACATGAAGCACTGAAAGAAAGACACGAAGCACTGAAAGAAAGACACGAAGCACTGAAAGAAAGACACGAAGCACTGAAAGACATGAAGCACTGAAAGTGTCTTAACCTGCGTCGTCAATGGCAATTGTACTTCCAGTTTTTTTTCCTCTAATGCACAACACATAGAAGCCAATCCGTTGCCATAGTTAACACAGACCGTTCTTTTTCAAACCCGAGGTCCGCTGTTTCCTGAGAAGCCTCGGTTGAGTTTCCACCACACCGTGGTCATGAGACGGAAGTACAGAGGACTCCGACAATCTCTCATTGTGGATCCTCATCTATATTCCAGCCACGTAGTCCAGGACAAGAAAGTGGTGCCAGGATAGATTGTCGGATATTCTGCATTTCAACTAAGCGCCATTTACATGTGACTTCTCCCAGAGCCGGCACCAACTATTCCAGTGCAGGAAAATCAAATCCCCCTCAGACCTATTCATCTCCTCCGTGTCTGCTCAGAGCCGTATACAATGGCTTGTTACAGCAGAATCGGCTGCTGCAATCCCATTCAGCCAAACTCTTCTGCAGCTCCTGGCAGGAATGATGAAATAGGTGTTTGCGGTTGCAGGAGTCGGTTGTTTTTCTTTGTATCTTTGCATTTGTATCCAGGCTTGTCTGATCCGCCATGAAGGTTGGTTCAGTTCAATAAGATGTACGTTATTTTAGCCACATCTGCAGGGGACCTAACGCTATGTAACCTGCGTAGGCAGTTTTTTTGGTAAAAGTGAACAATGCCTTTTTAAAGTAGTCTTAAAGGCAGAAGGGTTTTTTGTACCTTAAGGCGTTCTATACCTGAAAGGGTAACTCCACTTTCGTGGGGGAAAAGAATAGCCGAAAAAGAAAAAATAATATAGCGTATACAATTGTGACACAAGTCATATTGTAATTGAATGTTTTTAAAAATTATCTTTTACCTTTCAATCTGCAGCCGCTGTCATTTTCAGAAAATGCAATATGGCCACCTGGAGGTGTTCTGTACACAGAATGTATACAGAATGCCCCCCAGAAACATCATTTCCTGCTTGTCTGATTGGCTCACCAATTTCCCCAGAAGTGTGCACTAAGATACAAGTCAGATTTCTGGCATCCCCTGCAACAAAAATGTCATTTTTGGTGAGATACTTCCAATTGGAACACGTCAAGGGATGCAGCAGCTCCACAGAGCTGGGCACAGAGGAACAAACAATGATTTCTTCAGAATCATAAAAGGTAGGAATCTGCAACAAAGGTTGGTATAATCCTTGTAATGTACAGAGATCACCCAGAGGGGAAGATTTTTTTTTTTTTTTCTCAACAAAAGTGGAGTTACGCTTTAAGGTAAAAATCCTTCTGCAAGCAGCCCCACCACTTCTACTTACCTGATCCAGAGATGTGCACAAGAGCAGAGGCTCTCTCTGCTCTCTCTTTCCTCATTGGCTCAGACACAGCAGTGGGAGTTATTGGCTCTCACTGCCGGCAGTCACAGTCAGTGGGGAGGCAGCGGGGGGCAGGGCTAAGCTGCACTTTGTGTGCTTTAGGCCCTTTTCACACCAGCGCACCGATCAGTGCCACCTGTCAGTTTTCCAGGCGCACTTGATCGGACCACCCATTGATCTCTGAGGCAGCGGATGTCAGCAGACACATGTCCGCTGATATCCACTGGGCATCCGATCTGATTAAAATCTGCTAAAAATATACATATGGCGCTGCGTTCACCGTCTGTCCAGCGGATCGGATGGAAACGGACATGCAGTTAGTTTCCATCCGACGGCCCCATAGAGGAGAGCGGGTTGTTTCCGTGTCCACTCTGCCTAGTGGAGGAGTCACGGACCCGTCATCCGCCTGCTCAGCTGGGATCAGCGGAGGAATTCCCCTCTGAGCAGGCGGGTTCCGCTCTGACAGGTTCCACTCCCGTCTGAAAGGGGCCTTATGAATGCACAGAGCCAGCTTGGGAGCAAGCATGCAATGGTTGTGCACAGAGCAGCCCTGATCCTCCTCTTTTTGCGTCCCTCGCCGTGGCTCCTGGCTCCCCCGCTGCTGAGTACCCCTATTCAGTGCAATACAATAAAAAACCTGTTTGCCTCAGCCCCCCTAATACTTACCTGATGATACCTGGGATGTTGCACAAGAGCCTCGGCTGTCAGGGACTCCCCTCCTGATTGGCCGAGAGACAGCAGCGGGTGCCATTGGCTCCCACTGCTGTCCATTAAAGTCAGGAAGCCAATGAGAGAGAGGGGGCGAGGCCGAGCAGCAGCTCCATGTCTGAATGGACATACAGAGCAGTGGCTCAGCTCGGCTGCCCCCAAACAAGATGTTTGCTCTAGGGGAACTTGGCAGGGGGGAGGAGCCTTGAGCGCCGATGGGGCACCCAAAAAGAGGAGGATTAGGGCTCCTCAAATAACTCATTTTTCTTCTACCTTCAGCAGACACCTTGTTGAAATGCGTTTATCACCAGCAGAGCTATTCATCCTGTGCGAATGCCTGCAAAATTTTATTACTAGGCTATTTACTCTTCAGGTTGGATGTTCTTTATTCATAAGATTAGCAGGAATCTGGAAAATACCACATTATGGCCACCAGATGGAGCAGACGATTGTGGCAAATAAGTATCTGGCCTCTGATCATCAGCGCCATCTAGCTGACATAATGTGATATTTCTTTTCTTATAAATAAAGATCTTCAGACCTGGTGAGAAAATAGCCTAATAACATTCAATTTTGTTTCGTCTTTTTCTTTATAAATGCGTCCTTTAGTGTCTTGATTCTAGCCTACTAAGATTGTTCCCTAGATATACAAGGATGTTGTGTATTATTTAAACTGATCTGAGAGACTGGCAGAGGAGGAAGAGTCTATGACTCTGAGTCAATGCTATGTGTTATCGGTTGTGGTTCACAAGCTTATAGACAATGTGTTCCTGGAAACTGTTTTATAAGGTTCAGATCTATGAGATAGCGCTGAGGGTTGCTGTTTGCATTGTAAACCATATGTGTAAAAATTATCTGAACTGTGTGTGTGTTGCCGTAGCAACCAGCCGCTGACTGTTGTGTGAGCTTTAGTGGTTTTTTCTTGTGTGTAGCCTGATGGGTTGAATTTTCCACTGAGCTCTTCTACATTTTTGAGAATTCCTCGAGAAATATCCATGGAGTTTCCAGACCACGGCCATCAGAAGTCCAAGCAATACTTTGGTGTAGTCATGGTGATAGGTGGAGCTGGGATTTGGTATCTCTTGCCTGGTGTTGGGTGATGCAACCTTTATGTATTTGTTTTGGGTGGCCTTGGTCTTTTAGACCCCATCCTTCCCCCATTAATGGTTCCTGCTGCTGTTAAAGTCAGGATGCCAATGAGCAGAATCTCCAGGTCTGAGTGGACACACAAAGCAGCGGCTTGGCTCGGGTGCCCCCAAAGCACCCAGGGGGCACTCAGCAGGGGGAGGAGCCTTGGTTATTTCCTGCCTTGACTACTGCAACTCTCTCCTCACTGGCCTACCTTTACACAAGCTATCCCTCCTTCAATTTATTATGAATGCTGCTGCCAGACTAATACACCTTACTAACCGATCCGTGACTACTGCTGCGCTCAGCCAAAATCTCTTCACTTGCATCCCCTACCCCATCGTATAAAATTCAAAATACTAACCACAACATACAAGGCCTTCCACAAACCCCCCCCCCCCCAGCTACATCACCAACCTTATCTGCAGATATCGCACAAATCGTCCTCTATGTTCCTTCCAGGACCTCCTACTCGCTCTAGTTTCTTGTTACCTCCTCCCACGCTCACTTTCAGGACTTCACCAGAGCCTCCCCCATCCTCTGGAACTCCCTACCCAAGTATATCCGGTCAGCTCCACCCTGTCCTATCCAAAAATCATTTACTGTATTCAGGGAAGCCTACACTACCTCCACTAAGAACTGTACTCGAGTCACCTCCATCAGATCAACCCCCGGGCCCGCAGCTATTACCTTTTTGTACTACTTCCCCTTTAGATTGTAAGCTCTGTTAGCAGGGCCCTCCTATTCTGTATTGAACTGTATTGTAATCCTACGGTTCCCCCCCCCCCCCACATTGTAAAGTGCTATATAAATTCTGTATAATAATCATTTAAAATGCGTTGCCATGTGTTTTCAGATGCATTGTGTTTTGAAATACCGAGTTAACGTGCACCCAAACCCAAAAACATACATGTAATAGATTGCAGCTTACCGGCCCTTCGATGTCCACAGCATTTTACGCCGAGCAAATTTCAGCCGCAATTTACTTCGTGGATGGCCCTGTCCGCACCCTCCCACTCCTTCGATCTGCAAATGAAAGAAGTCCAGGGAAAAATTGTGGACTGAACAGCTGATGCATACTGTCCAATGCAGTCACAGTTCAGGTGTTCTGACAACCACAAGTTTTGGTTGTCAGAATACAGTAGCTGGTTTTGCAGATTGCTCTATCCATGTGCTTTAGTGTGGATGGGGAAAATCAGTAGATTTCACTCTTTCAGCCAACAGGTAAATCTTTAGTGTATAGCCGGCTTTTGGACTGGAAAGCTGCAATCTGCATTAGCTTCCTTTTTTTTTTTTCCTATATCTTGACCTCGTGATCCTGCCAGGAGCATACTACCTGTCCTAGGGAGACGACACGCATTCATCACACTGTATCTATGGAGGAGCAGTGTTGCTACCATAAGGCAGGACTACAGATGCCTCCCTCTCTACTGTGGTCCATAACAGAGGGGAGGTGCTTTGTAGTTTACAGAGGCTGGAAGGAACAATGCTAGCTAACAGTGTGGCATAGGCAAAGAGCACAGAAAGTTATCAGCATTTATTTGCACTTATTACGGCCTAAAGGCCGAAACGCGTTGGATTTTTTTTGTCTGTTGTACACATGCTACAATAAAACAATGTTTTAGCCGATGTCCGTAGCACCAGCCTTTCTTCTTTTTTGTATGGATTACATGGAGGATTACAGAGACCTCACAGGCTGGGTTGCTGTGTGTTTGAGGCTCACCAGACATTGCACAGGAGGTGGTAGCTCAGATGCACCTGTTCCTGGTGAAAAATAATGTTCTTTAGTAAGGAACATACATTCTACATTAATAAAAAACAGCGTTTGTTACATTACTTGCCTGTAATGAAGTATGTCCCATGATATCACTGCAAGGCAGCCCTGTCCTCTTCCTGCTGCAGAATTGTCAGCACTGTGGGGGGTAACAGCTTCAGGCCTACAGGCTCAGCTGCACTAAAGATAATCCAATGGGGACACACCTAGGAGAGGGGCGTGTCCCTACTAGAACATATTTAGTGCAGCTGAGCCTGGAGACAGAAATCTGTTACAGTGCCGAAAATCCAGCAGCAGGAAGAGGACAGGGCAGCCCTGTAGTGATTTTTTTTTTTATTTATTTTTTTACAGGTAATGTAACTAACGCTGTAGAGGAAAAAAAACATTGTAAATAAATTTCAGCTGTAAATGTTTGGTCGTTTTTAGCATGCAGGAGCTGAGCGTTCTGTAGAGCTTAATAGTTTTCATACATTGGTTACACACGACTCAATCTATTGCCTCTCTGCTTCTTCGTAGGTCTGGATTACGGCAACATGAAGATGAGCCGATCTGGTACGTTGCAGAGTCAAGAAAAATACACGAATGGATGTAAGTACCTACCTCTGAGAGCGGGCGGGTCATTACTTGTCTGCTTGTTGATTTTTTATGTTTATACCTACCTTTTTTTTATTTATTTTGTCCTGCTGGCTTCTTCTGTTGTCTTGTAACTGCAGGCTTTGTTTCTGTGCTCTGCATAACAATAGACAAAAGCAGTAACCGGTTCCGTGCCTTTTGCTGCCAGAAACAAGGAGGCTGTCATTGCTCAGATGCTTCTAGAAATGCAGGTGCTTAGCCATTATCATGACCTCCTGGCTTCAATACCATAAGGTACTGGCCTGGAACAAGTATAAAGGTTAGGTTCTGGGCCTGGAGCATTGAAGCCAAAGGGGAAAGCATGACAGCCAGGAAACTAGCATTTTCGGTAGAGGTCAGCAGTGGCAGCTGGAATGTTTCTCTAATGATAGGTTCCCATACTGCTGAACTCCAGGTGAACCACTAAATCTACAGATGATGAAGCCATTTTAAATGGCAAAGGATTTATTTTGGGGTGATTACTGTAGTAATGTCACTGGTCCCCCCAAAGTATCAAAAATGTCAGTTAGGAGTCCGATCTGTCCGCCGCAATGTCACAGTCCCGCAAAAAATTGCAGATCGCGGCCATTACTAATAAAAAATAAAAATGACAATTTCTTTCCCCTAGTTTGTAGAGGCAATAACTTTTGCGCAAACCAATCAAAATACGCTTTTTGCGTTGTTTTTTTTTTTTTTTTTTTTTTTTTTAACCAAAAATATGGTAGCAGAATACAAATTGGCCTAAAAGGATGAAAATTTTTGATTTTTAAATTTTTTTTTGGGAAATGTTGTATAGCAGATTGTGAAACATGATTTTATTTATTTTTTTTTTTTTCAGAAATGTTGCTGGTTTTTTGTTTATAGCGCAAAAAATAAAAATCGCAGAGGTGATCAAATACCACCAAAAGAAATCTCTATTTGTGGGGAAAAAAAGGACATTTTTATTTGGGTACAGTGTCGCACGACTGCACAATTTTCCATTAAAGTATTGCCTGGTCATTAAAGTGGTTGTAAACCCACTTTAAAGCGGAGTTCCGGCCACGAAAATGTTTTTTTTAATAAAAATCCCCCCGGGACAGTCAGGGCTAGTGCATTCCACAATGGATAGCCTCTGATCTGTCCCGGGTCGCACTTACCTTTTAGAAGAAATACTTCCCTTGAAAATTTCTTCTCCAGTGCTGCCATCTCAGATGTGGGCAGCTGAAGCCAGCGCGTCCTCTTCCGTGTCCTCTTCTCCCAGAATGCCCTGCACCGGCCCCGCCGTCACTTCCGGGGCAGGAGCGTCATCCCTGTACAGCTTCTGGGCATGCCCAGAAGCTGTTTAGTAGGGAATGACGCACCTGCACCGGAAGTGACCCGGTGCAGGCGCATTGATTCCTGTGAGCGATGGCGTTCAGCTCCCAGGAGTCATCGCAAGCAGGAAGTGACGGCGCGGGCCGCGGCCACAGAGGGAGGAAGTGGAAGAAAGGTAAGTATATTATCTTCAATAACAAGGTAAGTAAACAAAAAAAAAAAATGTGATTATCCATTTGTTTTACAGGTGACACAGAGCAAGCGGATGGCCCAAAGTGCATTTTGTGGCCGGAACTCCGCTTTAAATACTTTTACCTATAGGTAAACCTATATTAAGGCTTGCCTATAGGTGCTATAAATATCTCCTAAACTTGCACCGTTTAGGAGATATTTATAGTGTATGCAGCTGATGACATCATCGGAGCATGTGCTCACCCGTGCCGTTCCTTCAGAGCCCTGTGCCGTGAACGGCGGCTCCCTCGCGCCTGTCCGGGAATGATGTAATCAGATGGCCGGAGGACGCGATTCCAGGAAGCAGGACAGCCGAATATGTCGGCCATCTTGTCCCTGAGTGGGCGGCCTTGCGGGGGCTTCATTATTAGGTAAGTACTTCATAATGAGCTAGTATGCGATGCATACTAGCTCATTATGCCTTTTGTCTTTACAGGTTTTTCTTTTTTATCATTTTTTTTTCAGAGGGTTTACTTCCTCTTTAAGGGGGCAAATCCTTCTGGTCCAGAAGTGGTTAAGGACTACCATAATGCTGATGCGCCCTGCAATGCAATTGAGTTGACGCCCCTGATTTAGACTTAAAGAAACATTGAAACCCTTGTAGTGTGGGGGCAGCTTCATTGAAAGAGGATTTTTCCTTTCCCTGGGAATATGTTTAGTCTTTTTTAGTGTATCAGTTTCTGCTGCAGCTTAGAACTTGCCACCTGCTGGCTGCAAGTGGTAAATATGAAATGATTATATGCAACATTTTAGATTTTATTGTTCACAAGGATGCTAAGAGTTTTTCTTTTTTAGTGCTGAAAATAATAAAGACAATAAATACAAATGTTATACGTTCCCCTTTAAGACTGCTGTCATCTGTGTGTGGGTGACTTCAGTGACATGCTGTATAGGACGAGCTCGGTGCATTGTTGTAAATATGAAACCTGTTCCTTAACCCTTCTCTCTTATTGGAGAGAGGAAGAAAAACACATTACTGTTCTGTCATTGTGATAGTAAAAGGTTTAAAATGCGTTCCTGTGCCAACGCTGCACTGCAGAGCCAAACCCCCTCCCCCCGTACATTGACCAAGCACCGTAAATCAAGCAGAAGAGGCTTATTGTACTCTGACTCCGCCCATCCCGCCACCTGCACGCCTTCCAGGGTTTAATCTGCCGCACACATTAACCTGTGCCACCATTCACTCTAGGTGACCACAGCCTACAATCTTTGCTGCTAGACGGATCGTATTCATCGGACCCGTAATGAAATGCCTTGGGTTTTTTATTTTTTTTTCCCATTAGCAAGAAATATTTAATCTTTCTTATTATTTTTTACATTTTGCTGTTTTTATGTTTTGAACCATTTCGTGATTTTTTTAGCTTGTGGTTTGAAAAAAATAAATAAATAAAATGTCCCCCTTTTAAGCCTGTGTGCTGATGCTTTTCATTTCGCTGGAGTGGCGAAGCTTGAAATTGTACAAGATGTGTGGTCAATTCAGCCGTATCCCAGGGTGGATTTCACGGGCAGATGCCATTTTAATTCTGTCCAGATTAACCGTGCCACGGCCAATGTTACAGAGGATTATATTGATAGAACAAATGTTTGCTAAAAGGGCAAATGTGACCTGATAAATTATGCACCATCATGGACAGCGAACAGCGTTTGTTGAAGTAGAGGGGAAAAAATTAATTTAATGTTTTGCTTGTTAGCTGGTGACACAATGGCAGGGGGCTAATGTATTAATCACTGGTTCAGAAGAGGAATAGGTGCAATTATGTATCAAACTAGATAGATATATTAATAGACATATCAATAGATGTATAGATATATCTCTCTCTCTCTCTCTCTCTATTATATATATATATATATATATATATATATATATATATATATATATATATATATATAGAATATAGAGAGAGAGATATATATATTAGAGCGATATACAGTATCTCACAAAAGTCAGTACACCCCTCACATTTGTGTAAATATTTTATTATACCTTTTCATGTGACAACACTGAAGAAATGACACTTTGCTACAATGTAAAGTAGTGAGTGTACAGCTTGTATAAGAGCCCATTCACATTAGCGCGACTTGTCAGACGACTTGTCAGCCTGACAAGTCTCGCTCGGTCGCGGTCCATTGATTAGCACAGGACCCGTTCTAATAGGAGTGACACAAGTCGCTCCGACTTAGAAAAAGGGTCCTGTACTACTTTGAGGCGACTTGCATAGACTTCCATTATGTGAAGTCTCTGCAAGTCGCGGTGCACGCGACTTCACAGGTCGCCCCCCAAAGTCGTGTCGCGCTAGTCTGAATAGGCTCTAACAGTGTAAATTTGCTGTCCCCTCAAAATAAATCAACCCACAGCCATTAATGTCTAAACTGCTGGCAACAAAAGTGAGTACACCCCTAAGTGCAAATGTCGAAATTGGGCCCAATTAGCCATTTTCCCTCCCCGGTGTCATGTGACTTGTTAGTGTTACAAGGTCTCCGGTGGGAATGGGGAACGTGTGTTAGATTTGGTGTCATCGCTCTCACTCTCTTACTGGTCACTGGAAGATCAACATGGCACCTCATGGCAAAGAACTCTGAGGATCTGAAAAAAAGAATTGTTGCTCTACATAAAGATGGCCTAGGCTATAAGAAGATTACCAAGACCCTGAAACTGAGCTGCAGCACGGTGGCCAAGACCATACAGTGGTTTAACAGGACAGGTTCCACTCAGAACAGGCCTCTCCATGGTTGACCAAAGAAGTTGAGTGCACATGCTCAGCGTCATATCCAGAGGTTGTCTTTGGGTAATAGACGTATGAGTGCTGCCAGCATTGCTGCAGAGGTTGAAGGGGTGGGGGGTCAGCCTGTCAGTGCTCAGACCATACGCCGCACTCTGTACCAAATTGGTCTGCATGGCTGTCGACCTAAAAGGAAGCCTCTTCTAAAGATGATGCACAAGAGAGCCCACAAACAGTTTGCTGAAGACAAGCAGACTAAGGACATGGATTACTGGAACCATGTCCTGTAGTCTGATGAGAACAAGATAAACTTATTTGGTTCAGATGGTGTCATGCATGTGTGGCAGCAACCAGGTGAGGAGTACAAAGACAAGTGTGTCTTGCCTACTGTCAAGCATGGTGGTGGGAGTGTCATGGTCTGGGGCTGCATGAGTGCTGCTGGCACTGGGGAGATACAGTTCATTGAGGGAACCATGAATGCCAACATGTACTGTGACATACTGAAGCAGAGCATGATCCCCCTCTCTTCGGAGACTGGGCTGCAGGGCAGTATTCCAACATAACGACCCCAAACACACCTCCAAGATGACCACTGCCTTGCTAAAGAAGCTGAGGGTAAAGGTGATGGACTGGCCAAGCATGTCTCCAGAACTAAACCCTATTGAGCATCTGTGGGGCATCCACAAATGGAAGGTGGAGGAGCGCAAGGTCTCTAACATCCACCAGCTCTGTGATGTCATCATGGAGGAGTGGAAGAGGACTCCAGTGGCAACCTGTGAAGCTCAGGTGAACTCCATGCCCAAGAGGGTTAAGGCAGTGCTGGAAAATAATGGTGGCCACACAAAATATTGACACTTTGGGCCCAATTTGCACATTTTCACTTAGGGGTGTACTCACTTTTGTTGCCAGCGGTTTAAACAATAATGGCTGTGTGTTGAGTAATTTTGAGGGACAGCAAATTTACACTGTTATACAAGCTGGACACTCACTACTTTACATTGTAGCAAAGTGTCATTTCTTCAGTGTTGTCACATGAAAAGATATAATAAAATATTTACAAAAAATGTAAGGGGGTGTACTCACTTTTGTGAGATACTGTGTATATGTATGGCAATGTAACAAACCATAAAAGATGATTGCACAAGTTTGCCCTTTTGTGAGTGTGTTTTTATTAACCACTTAACGATCTGAAGGTTTTAACCCCTTAATGACTAGGCTATTTTTGCGATTCACCACTATTACTTTAACTGACAGTGCGCAATGATGTACCCAAATAAAATTGATATCCTCCCCCCCCCCCCCCACACACACACACACACACACAAATAAAGCTTTTTTTTTTTTTTTTGTGGTATTTGATCACCTGTGCGTTTTTTTTTATTTTTTGCGCAATAAACAAAAAAGAGCGACACAAAGTAAAAAACAATATTTTTTACTTTGTGATATAAAACATTCCCAATAAAAATAAATCAAATTGTTTCATCATTTTAGGCCAATGTGTATTCTGCTACATATTTCTAGTAAAAAAAAATCCCAATAAGTGTATATTGATTGGTTTGCGCAAAAGTTATCGCGTCTACAAATTAGGGGAAAGATTTATCTCATTTTTTCTTTATTTATTTACTAGTAATGGGGGCGATCTGCGATTTTTAGTGGGACCGCGACATTGCGGTGGACAGATCGAACACCTTACTGACATTTTTGACACTTTTGGGGGGGTCTCAGTGTCATTACTACAGTAATCAGTGCTAAAAATATGCACTGTAACAGTACTAATGACACTAGCAGGGAAGGGGTTAACACCAGGGGCGATCAAAGGGTTAAATGTGTGCCTAGGGGGTGCTTTCTAACTGTGTGGGGGATGGGTTCACTGAATGAACACAGAGATATGTGTTCCTAAATAGGAGGAACATAGGATCCCTGTGTTCATCACTGACAGAACAGGGGTCTGCTGTGTTTACATAGGCAGACCACTGTTCTCTCTCCATGGGGAGCGATCGCGGGTGCCCAGCGGACATTGCGGCCACCGGACTCGCTGATTGTCTTCCCCCTCTAGCCAATCGGTGCGTGCGCGCCCGCACTACCTGCTACACGAAGCAATGTACATGTACGTAATTTCGCGTAACAGAGCCAACCTGCCACAGTAAACCTATTATATAAATTATATTATATATATATATATATATATATATATATATATATATATATATATATATATATATATATATATATAAAATATTGTTGTTCACCTTGTTTACTACACTATGGAGGATGCGTTTTTGTTTTCAATAAAAAAAGGAAAAATGACTTAGCCTGGTCTGGCCCTGGAAAGATAAAGCAACCCCCGACTTAAAAGAAACCCTACAAATAATTAAGGCTATGTTCACATGTCCGGCGTAGCGATCGTGAGCAGAATCAACGCGATTCTGCCCGCGATCCGGAAATCATTGCAAATCGCGGGGCGCCTGTGTGTTGCCGTTGTTTGCAATGGCACCCCAAACGCTATTCGATGTTGCCGCGATTTCCGCCTGCCGAATCGCGGTAACATCGCGCAAATAAAATCGCGGGTCGCATGACGTCCCAAAGAAGCTCTTGTACCTTTTTGGGGCGTCATGCGACCCGCGATTTTGTTTGCGCGATGTTACCGCGATTCAGCAGGCGGAAATCGCAGGAACATCGCACAGCGTTTGGGGTGCCATTGCAAATCAACGGCAATGCGCAGGCGTCCCGCAATTTGCAATGATTTCCGGGTAGCAGGCAGAACCGCGGTGATTCTGCCCGCAGTCCGCTGCGCTAACATGTGAATGTAGCCTAACAATCACTGTACATAGGAGATACTTTTCGCATATAGTACGGGAAACCATCCGACGGTTAGGAACTGGCATCCTTGGCAGAGGTTGTATTCAATGCTTCAACCCTTCACCTAGTTGGTTTATTCAAATGTGATATCTGACTATGTTTAGAAGTGTAATTGTTGTTACTGATGTTAGTCAACTGTTCTTCCATATTCTTTTTGGTTCTGTACATGAATTAATGGTCTTAATCGAGATTGTAGTATTGTCTTCCGCAATGTCTACTTTAAGGTTCGATGCTCTTACTATTTTTATCATTTCTTCCATTGGCAGGTAATGTTTAGGAAATGATTATTAGCAATCTACTATGTGCCTTCATCTGTAATTTAATACCTGTTAGTAATGGCTAATATAGTAGCAATAGGTCTTGTACACCTTATTTCTGTATTTCTTCAAAAACAATAAACTGTTGAATTAAAAAAAACACTTATGCTCAAATAAGCGCAATAAAAACGCAAATGCCTGTAAAAGCAGTTTTCTCTTACGTCCTCCGACAGTCGCCGCCTCTTCATATTCGTCACATATGGGGTATTAGACTTTGCTCCGAAGGAGTAGCTAGGCAACAGAATATGTTAACAATAAAGCTTTAACATATCCCACCCTCAAGGGGTGGTCCCCTCAGTCAATACCCTCCTACTTCCTGCAACCATATCTCAGTTTTAATGTCTAGCTTGTCAGGAGTGGCTGGCTCTCTCTGTGCTGGGACTTTTTGTCCCAGACTCTTTCTTCTTTTTGATATTTTGTTTGAGTTTTCTCTCTACCTTTACTTAGCTGTTATTTTTGTCAGCATTAGTTAGTTCTTCGGACGAAGAGGATCATGCGGACTGGGTCTCGGGCTGATCCCCCTGGTCGCAGGTCGTGGGTCAGTGGCTTCCCAGTCTGCCATCGAGCGTTCAGCCAGGTAACGCTCCTGGCACGGTGAACGACCCATCCCTGTTCGGTGCAGGGATGATTGGTGAGGTGGCTACCTCACCGGACGCTGTGCGGTTTCTGAACCGCCATTGTGTGCGTCTTGAATTGCGACTCTCCCTGCCTCATGTGCAGCGGCTTGTTCGCCTGTGCGGGTTCCCCACGCCATGTGAGGTAAGTGTATCTATGTGGGGACCTGTCTGTCTGGGGGGGGTCTCAGTCTGGGACTGTGTAACCTGCCTTTAATCACACTGCTTGTCTCCCTATATCTCGGCTGCATGCTGTGGGCTGCAAGGGGGGGGGGGAGCTGTATGACACTGAGTATGTCAGGCTGGGCAGTGTGAGGAGCTGTGTGCTGTGGGGCATGTTTTTAATGGCATGTTGGGGCATATACAGCGATCGCTGCGGCGATCTAACATGTATCCATATAATGGGATAATATTGTGTGTGATTTTATGCACTGTGGAGCGGCGATTTCGGCGCCAAACGGCGCCATTTTACCGGCGCCCGCTCCGGCCGCATGGTTTACATGCACGGCGGCCATTTTCTTGTAGCCTCCATAGGCTTACATAGAGCGCCCTGGCAGCATCACTTCCTCTCTCCTGGAAGCACCGATCGAGGCAGCAGCAGCAGCGGAGTCTCCTCAGGTTTTATCCTTCTATTCCTGTGTTCCATTGCCTGTATTCAGTCTGTATATTCCCTGTGAGGGTCTCATTGTGCCGGAGTGTGGTGCGGTGGGCTGCGCTTGCCGCGCTTGCTGTAAGGGGGCAGTTAACCCTTGGTTGTCTGGCATACAGGGGCAATGGATTCTCAGGAGGGCAAGTTTCCCACAGTATTGGTGGAAAGCCAGGGGACCGCTGTTTCCCCCCCAGGGGGGGATTTGGCCACTATTGTGGCTGGCCTTGCTGCACAGGTGCAAATGCTGGTGGCTGCTCAATCTACTAAACGGCCCAGAGTTGCTCTGTCCTCTGATTCTGAGGGTGAAGGTGATGGGGCTGTTCTGGCGGGGACCCCCCTATCGGGGTCCCGCTCCTCTCTTGATCTAGTGGGGTCTGAGGTAGAGGCTGAAGTTGAGGGGGTTGATAATTCTCCCCCTGGCTCGCCTGAAGAGCTTGCAATCATGGATGAGTTGATTGCTTCCATTAAGCAGACGCTACGTTTGCAGGACGAGGTGTGTCCCCCAGCTGCCTTGGCGGCTTATGGGACGCAGAGAAAACGCAGGACGCCGCAGGTTTTTCCCTGCAATGCTGATTTTCAGCGCGCTGTTAAGGACCAATGGCGCGATTTGCGCAAGCCTTTTGCGGTACCAAGTAAATTTAAGCTGCGTTATCCTTTCTCGCCTGCCACTGATGAACGGTGGTGTGTGCCTCCGCCAGTGGATCATGCTATTGCGGTTTTGAACAAAGCCACTGCGATCCCTGCAGAGGGATCCCCTGTTTTCCGTGATGCCACGGATAGGAGACTGGAGTCTCTTGCCCGTCATACTTATTCTGTTACGGGTTCTATGCTTAAGGCTCTGTTTGCTTCTCTCATGGCGGCCCAGGCGATCGCAAGTTGGACGCAGATGCTTAGGCGCGTCCTAGTGGCCGATTCGGCCTCGGCGGCGACCCTGGATATGGTGGATCAGATCCACCAGGGTGTCATGTATCTGTGTGATGCGGACCTGGACCTGATTCCGTTGGCCGCGCGTGTGCACAGCGTGGCGGTGTTGTTTCGCCGCCTGGTTTGGTTGAAATGTTGGTCGGTGGACCAATCTTCACGTAAAACCTTAGCCAATCTGCCTTATGATGGATCTCGCCTTTTTGGGGAGTCCCTGGATGTGTTGATTAAGGGGATTACCGGGGGTAAGAGCACTCTCTTGCCCCATTTCCCCAAGGCTAAGGGGGCTTCTGGGAAGAAGCATGCTCATTTTCGGCCCCCTCAGGGGTCCTTTCGTGCCTTTCGGCCGCACTACAAGGGCAAACCGTTCAAGGGCCAGGGCTCTCAGAAGAAACCCTGGTCTGGGAAACAGAAGTCCGGCCAATCCGGACCTGCGGCCCATAACAGTTCGGCCTGAAGGGGCGCCCTCACCCAGTTTTGGGGTGGGGGGACGCTTGCTCGGTTTTCTTCAGCCCTGGTTGGCCCGTGTGCGGGACAGATGGGTTCTGGAAATCGTTCGATCTGGTTACAAGATCGAGTTTCTCTCTCGGCCAGAGAGCAGATTTTTTCCCTCAAATCTACAACTGTCTCCAGAGCGCCTGCGGGATCTGCACCTGGCGGTGCGGGACCTGAGGGCTCAGGGAGTGGTGGTTCCGGTGCCTCATCGGGACAGATTTCGGGGGTTTTATTCCAATCTGTTCACCGTGCCCAGAAAGGAGGGCAAGGTTCGTCCAATTCTGGACTTGAAAGCTCTGAACCGCTCTGTGCGGGTTCGCAAGTTCCGCATGGAATCCCTGCGCTCGGTGGTGGCTGCCCTGGTTCCGGGGGAATTCATGGCCTCCATCGATTTGAAGGATGCGTATCTTCACATCCCCATATTCGAGGGTCGTCAGAGATACCTTCGATTTGCCATTGCGGAGGATCACTACCAGTTCGTGGCGTTGCCCTTTGGGCTCGCCTCGGCTCCGCGGGTCTTCACCAAGGTGCTTGCACCGGTTCTGGCATTATTGAGAGCCCAGGGCATTTCTGTCCTGGGGTATCTGGACGACATTCTGATTCGGTCTGCGACCAGTCAGGGTCTGGAGAAGGACCTGTCTGTCACGATGCAAACTCTGCAGGAGTTCGGTTGGACGATAAATGTTCCAAAGTCGACACTGAGTCCGTCGGTTCGTCTTCCCTATCTGGGAATGATACTGGACTCGGTGCAGGCGAAGGTCTTCCTGCCGGAAGACAAACTCAGGACTCTTCAGGAGGAAGTCAGGTCCCTCAGGGACGTTCCGAACTCGTCTCTGCGGACGTGTATGAGATGTCTGGGATTGATGGTCTCGGCTTTCGAGGCGATTCCTTTCGCGCAGTTTCACACGCGGGGTCTCCAGGCGGAGATCTTGTCCAAGTGGGACGGGCGACCTCAATCTCTGGATCTTCAGATCTCGTTGAGTCATCGCACCAGGGAAAACCTTCTGTGGTGGCTCCAGTCCCCGTTGGTGTCCGGGGGCAAGTCGTTTCGTCCGATCTCGTGGACGATAATCACCACGGATGCCAGCCTGTCGGGCTGGGGTGGTGTTCTGGGCGTTCTGTCCGCCCAGGGGACCTGGTCGGAGGGGGAGTCTTCCCTCCCGATCAACATTCTGGAATTGCGTGCGATAAGGCTCTGTCTTCATCGCTGGACGGACCGGCTGCAGGGCTGCCCGGTTCGGGTGCAGACGGACAATGCCACGGCGGTGGCCTACATCAACCACCAAGGGGGCACCAGGAGTGCCCGAGCGGCTCGAGAAGTGGCCGACATTCTGTCTTGGGCCGAGACTCATGTTCCGGCGATAACGGCGGTTCACATTCCGGGAGTGGAGAACTGGCAGGCGGACTATCTGAGTCGCCAGACCCTGGATCAGGGGGAATGGTCTCTCCACCCGGCTGTCTTCCAGATGTTGTGCGCGAAGTGGGGTCTTCCAGATGTGGACCTGTTCGCGTCTCGCCTCAACTGCAAGGTGAAGAGGTTCGTGGCAAGGACGCGCGACCCTCGGGCAGACGCGTCGGACGCGTTAGTGGCCCCGTGGCATCAGTACAGGCTGATGTGCGCGTTTCCACCGATTCAGTTGCTGTCCCGGTTCCTTCGCAGGTTACACTCGGAACGCAGCACGGTGATTCTTGTGGCACCGGACTGGCCTCGCCGGTCCTGGTACGCAGACCTCGTGAATCTGGCGGTCGACGCCCCCTGGCGTCTGCCTCTTCGGGACGATCTACTGTCTCAAGGACCGATTTACCATCCTGCTTTACAGTCGCTGGCTTTGACGGCCTGGCTGTTGAGACCGAGGTCCTGAAGGAGAAGGGTCTCTCTCCAGAGGTTGTTCATACCTTGATCAACGCGAGGAAGTCTTCCTCGGGAAAGGTTTATTACCGTACTTGGAAGGCCTATTTTGCCTGGTGTGAGTCCAGGGGGTTTTCACCCCGCACGTACTCGGTTTCCCGTGTGCTGTCTTTCCTTCAGACGGGTGTCGATCAGCGTTTGGCGCTGGCTACGATGAAGGGTCAGGTGTCTGCGCTGGCCGTTCTGTTTCAACGTCCCGTGGCTTCCAACTCCTTGGTTGGCACTTTTATTCAGGGTGTGCGGCATCTGGTTCCTCCTAGGAGGGATCCTTTGCCCCCTTGGGACTTGAATCTAGTCCTGTCTGTGTTACAACGTGCTCCTTTTGGACAGATCAGGGAGATCTCGTTGTCTATGTTGTCCAAAAAGGTCGCCTTTTTGGTGGCGATCACTTCGGCTCGCAGAGTGTCGGAACTGGCGGCTTTGTCCTGCAAGTCTCCGTACCTGGTTGTTCATTTGGATAAGGTGGTCTTGCGACCTAATCCTTCTTTTCTGCCGAAACGAGTTTCGGAATTCCATCTTAACGAGGATATTGTTTTGCCTTTGTTGTGCACGAAGCCTAAACATCCAAAGGAGGTGAGATTGCATTCTCTGGATGTTGTTCGGGCGATTAGGGTTTACCTTAAATCGACTGAGTCTTTTCGAAAGACGGACTCCTTGTTTGTTCTTCCAGAGGGTCCTCGGAAGGGCATGGCGGCTTCCGCCTCTACCATTGCCAAATGGATCAGGCAGACCATTGAACAGGCCTATGCCTTGCAGGGGAAGGTTCCCCCTGTGCCTGTGAAGGCGCACTCTACTAGATCTCTGAGTACGTCTTGGGCCTGTCGTCATGGGGCTTCTGTAGCCCAGGTGTGTAAGGCGGCGACTTGGTCGACCGTACACACTTTCACAAAATTCTACAAAGTAGATGTTCAGGCATCGGCGGATGCTTCCTTTGGCCGCAAGGTTCTTAGTGCGGCTGTTCCCTAGGGTCCCTTGTTGGGGACTCCTGGCTGTTGGGATAAGTTTTGTATCCCCTGGTTTTTTGTCTTTTCCTGGGTTGTTGCTCCTGTTGAGCACTTATTTTTGCTGTTGCCCAGCTGGTTTCCTTCCTTTGGTAAGGTTCCTTTCTTTGATGTGGAGACTGCGTTGCCTTTCGGCGCGGATGCGTTTCCCACCCCTCATGTTTGCACTGCTTTGGGACGTCCCCATATGTGACGAATATGAAGAGGCGGCGACTGTCGGAGGACGTAAGAGAAAACGGAATTTTTGTAAAATCTTACCTGTAAAATTCCTTTCTCTGAGTCCTCCGACAGTCGCCGCCCCCGCCCCTCTTTTGGGGTTTGAATGTATACTCTACTGCTATTCCACTAAAACTGAGATATGGTTGCAGGAAGTAGGAGGGTATTGACTGAGGGGACCACCCCTTGAGGGTGGGATATGTTAAAGCTTTATTGTTAACATATTCTGTTGCCTAGCTACTCCTTCGGAGCAAAGTCTAATACCCCATATGTGACGAATATGAAGAGGCGGCGACTGTCGGAGGACTCAGAGAAAGGAATTTTACAGGTAAGATTTTACAAAAATTCCGTTTTTTTTTTTTTTTTTTTTTTGAGCTGCAGTGTGCATGAGCCCTAAGACAGCCATTTCCCAATCTTTTTAACACGGAGGAATCCTTAAAATAACTTTCCGGTCTTAGAGGGTCCCTGCTAAAAATTACTATATCTACAACTCGTGATACATTAGTGTGATGGTCAGTGGGGAGAATGATCCTTACACTTGCATAGTTGGTGGGAAGAATTAGTGGTGCACCAAAATTTCAGCTACCGAAATATTCGGCTGAAAATGGGCCTATCCCATTTTGGCCAAAAATGGGTCATATATGCTGAAAATGAATGGCAGCAGCAGCTTTCACTTTAACGCGGCCAGCTCCCGAGACTCGCCGTTTGTACCCCCTCGTCCGCCCTGTGCAAGACTGGTTGCTAGAATCGCCAGCCGCCTGGTATCTAGCAACCAGTGACGTCACGGTCCCGAGAGGAAAGCCAGGCCGAGAAGAGGACCCAGCATGCAGAGCGGAGGAGGATCTTCCTTGTCCTTCTATTACTGACTCTCTGGCTTCACCCACCTCCTCCCTCCATCTTCTACTGTATGGCCGCTGCGGATAGGAAGGACAGGAGCAGAACCAGACAACATATGACAACATATGTGTTATGATGTACATAAAATCATTTGGGGGAAAAAAGTCGTTTTCGGTCAAGGGCATCCTGAATTTTCGGTTTCTGTTTCGGCCCAGAATTTTCATTTCGGTGCATCCCTAGGAAGAATGATCCTTACACTTGCATAGTTGGTGGGAAGTATGATCCTTAAGCTAAATACACACTATCCAACTTTTGTGGTTAGATTTCCTTCAGATTTACCTTTTCTATGTAGTGCAAGGGCCTGCCAGATTGCATATAAATTAAATAGTGTTTAGGTTTGACCTCATATTCTATGGTTTTGGTAAATCTAAAGGAAAAAGTCTTCAGAAAATCTTATAGTGTGTATGGCCCATTACACTTGTATAGTTGGTAAGGTTGAAAAACAACACCAGTCAATCCAGTTCAACCTGTGGTGTGTGAGTGTTATGTCCATAGTACATTGTAAATCCCTGTATGTTGTGATTGTTAAGATGCCCATCTAATCGTTTTTTTTTTTTTTTTTAACTATCAACGCTCCCTGCTGATACCACTGCTTGTGGAAGAGCATTCCACATCCTTTCCACTATGACAGTAAAGAACCCTCTACGCAATTTGAGGTTAAAGGGATTGTAAAGGCAGAAGGTTTTTTTTTTTTTTATCTTAATGTATTAAGATTAAAAAAAAAAAAAAAAAAAAAAGCCTCTAATACCTGAGTCCATCTTTATCCAGCAATGTTGCAGGGATGTCTCAGCTGCCTAGGACTCCCCTCCTCATTGGCTGAGACAGCAGCATGTTGCGATTGGCTCCCGCTGTCAAAGTCAGCCAATCAGGAGAGAGAGGATGGGGCGAGGTCGCAGCTCTGTGTCTGAATGGAGAAAGGGACTTGTGATATAAAAGAAAAGAATATTCCACTCTTTGGACCAAATAGTATGTGGATCTAAATTGGATATGATGTTTTTTAGGTGACAACTATTGTGTTTTGAATAATAAATGTGTGATGCTCATTAAATTAACTGAAAGTGAGCTGCAGCCCCCAAAAAAAGACTACTCCACAAATGGAATATATATGAAATATGGAGTTTTATGAAATTGGGTTCGGCGCTGCTCCACCTAAATTAATTAGTGCTATATGTGCAAATACTGCTCAAATGTGCCTCTCAAAATTGAAATTTGATAAAATGAATAAATAAACCACATATAATGCTGCGCAAAAAAGTGCAACTGCTAAATGTAAACAAATGTACCGTACTCAATAGGAGTACCTCACCCTATTGATATATTATCAATGTGATTATAATAATAATGAATGTCCTTCAAAACCACATGCACTGTCATTTGAATATTCTTCCAGTGAGATTGCTGGTCATTATAGTGCCTTCAATAAATCCGTGAATTGGTGCTACCCCAGTACGAATAAAATCCAAGCATGCAGTGAGCCCCTGGTCCTCTCATGTCCCTCACCAGGTATGCTCTTACCAGATGACTACCCCCCCCCCCTTGCAACAGGGGCATCTCGCTGCAACAGGGGCATCTCGCCTTTAACCACTTTAAGCCCCGGTTCACATTTGTGCGAGTGCCGGGTTCGCATGTAATATCGGAGTGCACTGCTCCGACATTACATGCGATCAGCTGTACGGTGCGAGTTTAGCCATACAGTTTGTATGGCTAAATTCGCATCGCACCCGGAGCAAACACGCACAGGAGGCATTTTTGCAGCCGCATCAGGATCGGATCGCACAGCGGTTCACACTTGTGCGATCCGCTCCTGTGCGAACTGCACGATCGCACTGCGATATGCGATCAAACTGGGGGTATCGTTAAGATCACTTTTTTGAATTACAAAATTAGGAAACAGTAACGTTAGGCCAATTTTTTTCCATAATGTGAAAGATAAGGTAACGAGTAAATGGATACCCGACATGTCATGCTTTAAAATTGCGCACACTCGCGGAATGGCAACAAACTTTGCTAATTAAAAATCCCATAGGCGACACTTTAAAAATTTCTACAGGCTACCAGCTTAGAGTTACAGAGGCGCTTCTGCGTGTGAGCTAATGGGGGGCCCTTTATTTATTTTTTCCTATTTATTTTATTTATTATTATTTTAATATTTTTTATTATTATTATTTATTTAAAAAAAAAAATAATTTTATTCCAATTATATGTATAGAAATAGCCATGACAGGTCCTCTTTATTGTGAGATCTGGGGACAAAAAGACCTCAGACCTCACAACTACACTAAAAAAGGAAGAAAAAAAAAGAAAACGTTGAAAACAAATCGGCCCTTTAAACCGGTTGCTAGGCACCGACGTTTGCCGTCGCTCCGCTCCTCCAAGACCATAGATTCGAGTGAGGGCCATCTTGCCCTCACTTGACTTCCTGTCTCCGGGACCGGATCATTTTCCCTGCTGCCGGCTGGTCCGGTAAGCTGAGAAAACGTCCGGGACACGGCGGGAGGGGGGTGCACCTGTTCCGCCGCACCGTAAGGGTCATCCCGCGGTGAATCTGCCTCTGGGACCACCCTTATCTTAAACCCCACCGCCCGCCGTTTAAAAAAATACTGGGGTTTTAGCAGTTATCTGCTGCCATAACCCCGGTATTTAGCTTTAAACGACCAACGTATAATGACGGCTGGCGACTGGTAATTGGAGTGACTGCCTTTCTTTCCTCCGAGGTCTTCCCTTATGCTCCCTCTCGTATCCTATCCACAGGGAGCTATGACTTGGCTTGGGTGCCCCCATAGCAAGCTGCTTGCTGTGGGGGCACTCAACAGGAGGAAGGGGCCAGGAGCACAGGAGAGGGACCTGAGAGGAGGAGGATCGGGGCCACTCTGTAATGGGCACGTAAGTATAACATGTTTGTTATAAAAAATAAAAATATAGACTTTACAATCACTTTAAGTCCCAGTTCACACTAAGGCGACCTGTGAGGCGACCTGGTCGCCTCACAGGTCGCCGTAGGTCGCCTCCCATAGGGAAGCTGCGGACCCGTTCTAATAGGAGCGACACAAGTCGCTCCGACTTAGAAAAAGGGTCCGGAGCTTCTTTGGGGCGACGAGGAGGCGACCGCCATAGACTTCAATGTTATGAAGTCCGTGGCAGCCGCTCCGAGGTTGCGTCGCTTGTATGTGAACGGGGCCAAAACCACTTCTCATCCAATTTCAGTGAATGGCCGCAAGGCTTTTTACATTTCCCCTACACAAAAACGTTTTTTCCCTATACTAGGGTCACCAGTAGGATATTCGTACATCGCTATCATATCCCCTCTTAAGTGACTCCTCTCCAGAGAGAAGAAGTTCAATGCCTGTAGTCATTGGGAAGAATGGCTAAAAAGACCAATGGTGTCAGTGGGACCTTATCTCAGAAGCAGAACTTGCTCATTGCTCAAGGAACCCCTAGAAACCTCTGGAGGAACCCTAGAGTGCCATTGAACCCTGGTTGAGAAACCCTGCTCTAAGCTTTGAGGAAAAAGTTGATGTACATGGAAACTTTTAAAAGACTAAATTGATTTAAAAAAATGTTAATGTTGCACGACAACAAGCTTCACATGTATGAGTTTGAGAGGCAGCAGTATGGTGGGAGATCCATTTTACGCTGACTTGTTTTGCAGCCCTCTAAAATATTCATCCGTCTGTAGCCCGTGGCTTTGGAGAAGCTCAGTGCCCTTTTCATCCTCTGTGCAGAAAAGTTGAGTTTGTCAGTGAAGTTTGGAAGGCTCATCTTCTGCCTCATCTATACCGCATGCCTCTGAAACTGAAGCAGACTGAACTGGCATGAGCCGCGGTACGAGGTTATTCCTTTAGGGGGATGAGAGCCGCCATCTCTCTTCAGAACAGCGTGCTCACGGTTTTCGGCTGAAATCAGCACGCATTTGAATAATAATCCACGGCCAGAGCTCAAATCAGCATGGACGGAGAACATTCATCAGCTATGGGTTGTATTTTTTTTCTTTTTTTAATGTCTTTCAGCGAGGGCCCTGCAAGTGCCTCCGCAGCTCTCGGCAAATTAAAGACATGACTGCAATGTTAATACGGGGCATCAAACATGATCTCCTCCTTTAGAGAATTAATTAGCCTGTTTTTTGTTTCTTTTTCTCTTATCTCTGATGTCTCGATAGAAGGGTCCAGGCGTGGATGGATGTAGGAGTTGCAGGCCTTCAGATCGCACACTGTATGAACAGCATGGGCTATTGTTCTATATAAGAGTATCCATGTAGCTTAGAGATCCAGAGCAAATATCTCATTATCAATGCTCCAGAGATGTTATTAAAGATGGCTCGGAGTTATTTTGAATTCACGCTGCCTCCTTCTCTCTTTCTAATTTGACGTATGTTCTGGGAGGAAGGAATGCTGTGACCAGGCTCCGTAGGGGAGGAGAAGTTTTCAGTTGGCCAAAAAACTTGATGGCTGCAAACCTGCAGTGCTTTACTGATTGGGTACTTCATGTATTATGGCTGGGTATGCGGTTGGTGCGGCTTGCATTCTTGCTGGTGTTCTGCCGAAAAAACTACAAATCACCAAAAACTCCAACCACGTCCCTTCCAGTGACTCTCCAGTAGCAATAATTTCAATGGTATATAACCTGGGTCCTTAAACTACGGCCCTCCAGCTGTTGTGGAACTACACATCCCATGAGGCATTGCAAAATTCGGAGATTCACAGACATGACAAGGCATGATGGGAATTGTAGTTCCTGAACAACTGGAGGGCCATAGTTTGAAGACCCCTGGTATATAACTTCAAAGTAAGGATGTTAATGTATTGTGGGCGGTCGTAAAGTGGTAAAATGGTGCATGGACTTATATCCATGTTTCCCGCTGGTACAGGGCTGCAGTGCCTGTGTTCTGCCGAAAAATGCAACTCGCCAAAATCTCCAACCACGTCACTTCCAGCGCCTCTCCAGTAGCAATCATTTCAATGGTATATAACGTCAAAGTAAGGATGTTAATGTATTGTGGGCGGTCGTGAAATGGTAAAATGGTGCATGGACTTATATCCATGTTTCCCGCTGGTACAGGGCTGCAGTGCCCGTTACATATAGTTACATAGTATGTGAGGTTGAATAAAGACAATAGTCCATCCAGTTCAACCTGTGTAGGTGTGTGTGGCTGTAATCATCTCACATAGCCCTGAATATTCTGATCCTTGAGATTTACATCTAAGAGTCTTTTGAAAGCCACCATACTTCCTGCAGAAACCACCTCTTGTGGTAGAGAATTCCACAATCTTGTAGCCCTAACAGTAAAGAACCCCCCACGTTGCCTGAGGTTGAAACGCTTCTCCTCTAATCGCATTGTATGCCCTCAAGTCCTCATGCAATCCCTTTGACTGAATAGCTGTTTTTCTAAGCTGAGATCCCCATTGAGATATTTATAAATTGCTATCATGTCCCCCCCCCCCTCAGGCGTCTCTTCTCCAGGGAGAATAAATCAAGCGATTGCAGATGCTCTTCATAATTAAGTGTTCTGCCGAAAACTGCAGCTCGCCAAAATCTCCAACCACGTCACTACCAGTGACTCTTTCGACCAGTTGGTGTTTTCACAGAACAGGCAGCAGCAAATACACTATGGTACATGCTCTAATAAGTGGACAGTGTTAGTTCGCCCACTACCAACCAACAACATGGCCACTTCCAAGGCAGCAACAACTAAACGGGCAGACTAACAATGTCCACTCATAGCGTGTTTTGTAGTGTATACGCTGCCGGTGTTCTATGAAAACACCAACTAGTCGAAAGAGTCACTGGAATTGATGGGGCTGGAGATTTTGGCGAGTTGCAGTTTTTGGCAGAACATGGGCATTACCTGCGGGAAACATGGGTATAAGTCCATGCACCATTTTACCACTTGATGACTGCCCACAATACGTTTACATCCTTACTTTGATGTTAAATACCATTGTTTTGGCTGCAGCTAGCTGCCATAACCTTGTATCCTTTTGTACTGTGGGCAATTCTCTTTTTAGATGAGAGATCCCAGCAGCGGATTCACCACAAGACCGCTTTTAGAGGCGGTGGGAGAGATGCCCCCCTCACCACTTTCCACTGGTCTCTGAGCTTACCGGAACCATTGGCAAAGCCCAGAGCCGATCCAATCCCTGAGACGCCTGGACAGGAAGCCGAATGAGGGCCAGATAGCCCTCACTTGGCTTTATGCCCTTGGAGGACCGGAGCAACGTCTGATGTCACTTCCCCATCTCGGGCTTAAAGGGATGATTTTTTTTTTTTTTTTATTAAAAGCAGAGTCTTTTTTTTTTTTTTTCTTCTTCTTCTTTGTTTTTCTTTGCCTTTTTAAGGCTACATTCACACCTGAGCGTAGCGTTTTCGCGCGTTTTTACAGCGATTTTACCGCGATTTTTACCGCGATTTACAGGCGTTTTTTGGGCAGGCGTTTTTAGATTGAATAGAAACCAATAGAAAACGCCTGTAATCTGCCCAACAAGAAGCTCATGTACTTTTTTGAGCGTTGGGCGTTTTGCTTACAGCGTCAAAACGCTCAGATGTGAACAGGGGCCATTGAAATGAATAGGATTTGTCTTGTTGGGCGTTTTGAGAGCTGATCCTAGAGCAGAAAAACTCCCCAAAAACGCCTAGATGTGAACGGAGCCTAAGGGTGAATAAGAGATCTGGGTTTTTGTTTTTTTTCCTCACATTTCTCAATAAAGAGGACCTGTCATGCTTATTTTTATTACAAGGGATGTTTACATTCCTTGAAATAAGTGTTAAAAAAAGATTTAAAAAATTAAAGGAACAGTGTAAAAGTAAAATAAATAAGAAAAAAAAAATATTTAAAGCACCCCATCCCTCCGTGCTCGCATACGTAAGTTGAGCTCTTAAATGAGAAGTTTGGTCAAAGCTATTTTGGCCCTACTTCTCCTATGGTTCACAGGAGTGCAGTTAGTTCTGCAGTCCTCTGACCTGTTAGCTGACAGCGGGCTAAAGTCCGCTGCCGGCTGACATCACTGAGCAGATCCGGGCTCTGAATCGATCCCGACTTTACAGTCAGAATCCACCTAGATGCCTGATCCGGCGGCAGACTCAGCCTCTCACTGAGCTGCTGACAGCCTGAGCCAGTCGCCCCTGCCCCCTCCACAGCCCAGCACTCCAGTGAGCGCTGGAGGGGAGAGCAGAGAGCCGACAGTCACAGTCAAGAAGCGGCTCCTACAGGCTTTTGGGCTCTTATTTTTTCTGCCTGGAAACTCCCCTCTGTTAGCCAATTTGTCCATGCACACTATGGCTTATTCAGACATTTTCAGGCATATGCTCTTACAGGCAGAAAAAACCTTCCACCAAACTTGCGTTTTTGAAAGGTGTTAGTGCCTCAAAAGCCAAAAGCAGCTTGAAACGAGTGAAAACATTTTATTCCAGATTTTTGTTTTGTTTATACAGTGGTTAAGAAAATACTATCTAGGAGGGTTTGTGAAAAAAAAGTGTAGCACCCTCCTAGGTAGGTGCTAGGTAAAAGCATCTTATGCTCCTTATCAGGGAAGCCTGATCTATTAGGTTGCCTGCTGCATGTTTCCAGATGTGATTCACTGGGTCTGAGTGAGTGTCCCGACTGCATCCAATAGGGGAGCCTGTTGGACAGTGAAGGAAACCCAGCCGGTGACATATTGGTTTTTGTGGGAGTCTCAGTGGGAGGGTACTATTGCAGTGCATCCTGGGATTGCTCATAAAAGCCAGAGGGACATATGACAGGGCATCTTTGGCGGGAAGGAGAGTCCCAGGAGGAGGCAGGCGGCTGTCACTCCTCCTGTTGTGTGTGAGGAAGGTGGTCTTAGGCAGTCAGCCTAGTGAACCAGGTGTGGAGCTGAGCTGCAGAGGATCCAGTGGAGCTGACAGTGGAGCTGCTGGCAGAGTCTTCTGGGCAAAAAAGTGTCAGTGAGTACCAGGGGACTTGCCAAAGGGTCTGCCCAGGAAGAGGACCACTCCAGTGAAGTCAGAGGATCAAGGGGTCAGTTTACACAGTGTGTCAGAGTAAAGGGGGTGCTGTGTAAAACCCTGAAGAGTAGGGAAAAAGGGGGTGCCATGTAAAACCCTGAAGAGTAGGGACAAAGGGGGTGCCATGTAAAACCCTGAAGAGTAGGGACAAAGGGGGTGCTGTGTAAAACCCTGAAGAGTAGGGACAAAGGGGGTGCTGTGTAAAACCCTGAAGAGTAGGGACAAAGGGGGTGCCATTTATAACCCTGAAGAGTAGGGACAAAGGGGGTGCTGTGTAAAACCCTGAAGAGTAGGGACAAAGGGGGTGCTGTGTAAAACCCTGAAGAGTAGGAACAAAGGGGGTGCCATTAATAACCCTGAAGAGTAGGGACAAAGGGGGTGCAGTGTAAAACTCTGAAGAGTAGGGGCAAAGGGGTGCCGTGTAAAACCCTGAAGAGTAGGGGCAAAGGGGTGCCGTGTAAAACCCTGAAGAGTAGGGGCAAAGGGGGTGCCGTGTAAAACCCTGAAGAGTAGGGGCAAAGGGGGTCCCGTGTAAAACCCTGAAGAGTAGGGGCAAAGGGGGTCCCGTGTAAAACCCTGAAGAGTAGGGGCAAAGGGGGTGCCGTGTAAAACCCTGAAGAGTAGGGACAAAGGGGGTGCCGTGTAAAACCCTGAAGAGTAGGGACAAAGGGGGTGCCGTGTAAAACCCTGAAGAGTAGGGACAAAGGAGGTGCCATTTATAACCCTGAAGAGTAGGGACAAAGGAGGTGCCATTTATAACCCTGAAGAGTAGGGACAAAGGGGGTGCCATTTATAACCCTGAAGAGTAGGGACAAAGGGGGTGCCATTTATAACCCTGAAGAGTAGGGACAAAGGGAGTGCCAAGTAGTACCCTGAAGAGTGATTCACAGTACAGTACAGTTCATTTAATTCTTCTTCACTATAGTGGCAAGGTGAATCAGCGGCCTTGCCGCATCCATTGTTAACCAGAAGTCTAAGCAATTGTGCATAGTTATTCAGTTGGGAGTATCCCACTCATCCCTTCTCCCATCCCATTTCTCAAATAAAACAACAAAAACCAAAACCCCTAGACTGTTTTCTGACTGATCCAAGCACTAAGAATATGCTAAATCGTCAAGTTGTTGCTATGGGTAACCCAGGGGAACCCCTAACCAGCAGCTCCCATGGGAGTAGTGCTACAAACGCTTATGTTTCCAAAAGCTCGAAGGAGCTTGAAGAAGCTCAATAAAAAATGTGCACAAGAGCACAAAAAAGCACAAGCTTCTTCATGCTGAAATAAAAGCTCAAATGCCTGTAAAAGCAGCTTTCTTTTTCTGAGCTGCAGTGTGCATGAGCCCTAAAGGTAACTCCGGCTTTGGTTGGGGTCTATCTGACACAAAGTACCTTTTGATAATGTAGTAATGTTAGTTTTTAAACTTTTTTCTTAGAGCTAGACCGGTTCACTATTGCCTCGTTTCCACTGAGCGGATCGGTTCGGGTCAGTTCGGTACGGTACGCTATTTTGGGTGTTTCCATTATGAAAGTGGCCCATACAACCGAACCAAACCGCACCATTCCTGGTCCTGCTTCAGATGTAGGGCCATAGGAAATGGTACGGTACGGTTAGGGCGGAGCTACTGCTGTCACACGATAGATTCCACTGATTGGCGGACAGGAAAACTTCAATGCTCACGTCAAATGAAAGAGCAAAACAAACACCTCATTTGGTGTAAACCCCGCATGGACCCTGGTGGCCCGACTTGCAGTGGAAACGATCACCTGAATAGAACGGACCATTCTAACCCTCCCAAACTGTACTGACCCGAACCGTTCTGCTCAGTGGAAACGAGGCATATAAGGCCCCTTTCACACACGGAGTCCGTCAGGCGGACTCCGGTTTTCTCAGCGGGGGATCGATCCGCCGATCCCCCGCTGAGCAGGCGGGTGACAGCTGTGTCTCCACTCTGTGTGCGGAGACACAGCTGTCAGGTCCCCGCTTTTCTCTATGGGGGAATCGGATAAGAACGGACTGCGTGTCCGTTCTTATCCGATCGGCCAGGCGGTTTGAAAATGGGGTTTCCATCTGTCCAGTTTTATGGGATCGGATGTCAGCGGACATGTCTCTGATGACATCCGATGCCCCGTAGAGATGCATGGGGCGTCCGTTCAGATCCGCCAAAAAAACTGAACGGACTCCGCATGTGAAAAGGGCCAAAAAGAGGGGAAATACAGGTAAAAAGTGCTGATACTGGTTGATTTATTTCTGCTCTATTCTGTTTACCTTGAAGTCATTAGATAGCACCGGTTCTATGGAAATGCTGTAGAACAGACAGACTGCTGATTAGGGTTTTTTTTTTTTCGGGGGAGATAAAAGGCTCCACTTTTTAGCCAGGGAAGCTTTATTAATATCAAGACATCTGATGATAGAGGTGGCATTTAGTTGCCCCGGGCTGAATTTCTGTGCATCGCTCAGAGCTGGCGCTCAAAGATTCAAGTTGTCAGTTTTGGAATTGAAATGCCGTCTTCCGCGACTCGACAATATTACATCCAGTGCCCCGACTTCATAACAAATCTCATTTTCCTTGGCAGTATCAGGCAACTTTTTATATATTTTCTTTTAATATCCGCGATTGGCAATTATTTCCCTCTATTTCTTTTGCTCTTCGTGTACGGGGAAATATGATAGCAATCTAAAAATAATGGATATTAAGGCGGTAATGTAGAGCGGAGGTTTCCAGGCCTCCAGGGAATGGTAATAGCCGGGATTTAGGAGTTTTCTTCCACGAGCGCCGTTCGGTAATTGGAAATAGCTGAGATGGTAATGGGACACTGACAAGAGCTCTCTGGGGGAAGGAAAGGAGAACTCATGACGTAGCAGACGTAGGATTAGTTACGTTGTGTTGGGGCAGATGGCATTTTTTTTATTGATCTTCGGTTCTAGACCCATGTGAAAAAAAGTAATATTCCCATTTGTGTTTTATTAGCCTATATAAAATGTGATAAGTAGACCTAATGTGTCCTGTTCTATGCTGGGTATGGTCAATTCAAGATATAATATGGAGATTATATACAATGTATCCAGAAAGTACTCACAGCGCTTCCCTTTTTCCACATTTTATGTTACAGCCTTATTCCAAAATGGAATAAATGTATTTTCCTCAAAATTCTACAAACCATACCCCATAATGACAACGTGAAAGAAGTTTGTTTGAAATCTTTGCAAATTTATTAAAAATAAAAAAACAAAAAATCCCATGTACATAAGTATTCACAGCCTTTGCTTAATGCTTTGTTGAAGCTCCTTTGGCACCAATTGCAGTCTCAAGTCTTTTGGAGTATGATGCTACAAGCTTGGCACACCTATTTTTGGGCAGTTTCTTCCATTTTTCTTTGCAGGACCTCTCAAGCACCATCAGGTTGGATGGGAAATGTCGGTGCACAGCCATTTTCAGATCTCTCCAGAGATGTTCAATCGGGTTCTAGTCTGGGCTCTGGCTGGGCTACTTAAGGACATTAACAGAGTTGTCCCGTAGCCACTCCTTTGTTATCTTGGCTGTGTGCTTAGGGTCATTGTCTTGTTGGAAGATAAACCTTCGCCCCAGTCTGAGGTCCAGAGCGCTCTGTAGCAGGTTTTCATCAAGGATGTCTCTGTACATTGCTGCATTCATCTTTCCCTCGATCCGGACTAGTCTCCCAGTTCCTGCTGCTAAAATACATCCCCACAGCATGATACTGCCACCACCATGCTTCACTGTAGAGGTGATATTGGCCAGGTGATGAGTGATGCCTGGTTTCCTCCAGACATGTCGCTTGCCATTTAGGCTAAAGAGTTCAATCTTTGTTTCATCAGACAAAAAATGTTGTTTCTCATGGTCTGAGAGTCCTTCCTTTCCGTATTTGAAGATGAAATCGCTTTTCCTCCAGGTGTAAAGAGTGCCCCATTGTCCTCTGTGATGACCTTAAAGTGAATAACTCAACACCAAGTTCATTCTATGGACCCCTTATGTATTTATACATGTTGATCATATCCCCCATTAATCTCCTCTTCTCAAGAAAGAATAAATTCCGTTCCTCTAATCTTTCCTCATAGCTGAGCTCCTCCATGCCTCTGATCAGATTGGTTGCTCTTCTCTGCACTTTCTCCAGTTCCCCGATATCCTTTGTGAGAACTGGTATCCAAATCTGAACTTCATTCCAGATGAGGTCTTACAGAGATAAAATGATATCTCTCTCTGGAGTCCATGCCTCTCCTAATACAAGAAAAGACTTTGCTTGTTTTGGAAACCGCAGCTTGGCATTGCATTTTATTAAGCTTATGATCTACCACAACACCTAGATCCATCTCCGCTATGTTCTATGGTTTATGTCACATCACTGAAGGAATGGCATGGGTAGAGCACTCAACGGCACCCTCGAAGTTCATTGAGAGAATTACAAACTATTAGCCGCAATGGCTGATGGCTCTTGTAGTCAATGAATTCACAGGATCCTGTGAATAAATGACAGGGTCACCTGGGCGGTGCCCGACACGGTTGCACTGTATTCAAATTGAGACAGCAGTTGAGAAAATTCCATCCCCGCTGGCAGTAGGAGGTGGGTGCATAGGAGCATGTTACCGCAGCGTGGGTATGGTAAGGATAGAAAAGGGGCAGCAATGTCTGCTGATATTGGGGCATCCTTTTTTAAAAGATAAAGACATTGGGGTTGATTTACTAAAACTGGAGAGTGAAAAATCTGGTGCAGCTGTGCATGGTAGCCAATCAGATTCTAACTTCAGGTTTTTTAACAACTTCCTGCCCACCCGCTGCACATTTACTGTGGCAGGCTGGCTTTCCTGCACGAACCGACATAGCCCCACTAGGCAGCGGGGATGCCGATCCACGGGGCCGGCGGCCACGATTTCCGCCGGGCACCTGCAATCGCTCCCCGCTGAGAAAGGATGGTCAGCTGTTGTAAATACAACTGCCCGTTGTTCTCTCTGGAAAGAACATAGAGCGCCTGTGATCCTTCTATATAGGATCACAGGTCTCTGTGGTCATTTCACAAGTCCCTCCCCCCACAATTAGAAATCACTCCCCTAGGCTCACACTTAACCCTTTAATCACCCCTGGGTTAACCCCTTCCCTGCCAGTGTCATTATTACAGTAACAGTGCATATTTTTGTTGTAATGTAACTGGTCTCCCAAAAGTTAGGGGTCCTATTTGTCCCCCTCGCATTCTTGCAGTCCCGCTAAACTTTGCTGCTCACCATTACTAGTAAAAAAAATATATAAAAATGACATAAATCTTTCCCTTAGTTTGTAGATGCGATAACTTTTGCGCAAACCAATCAAAATATGTTTATTGTGATTTTTTGATTTACCAAAAACATGTAGCAGAATACAAATTGGCCTACAAGGATGAAAAATTGATTTTTAAATTTTTTTTTTTTTTGAGAATGTTGTATATTAAAATGTGAAAAATATTTTTTTGTTGTTTACAGCGCACAAAACAAATTGCAGATGTGATCAAATATCACCAAAAGAAAACTATTTGTGGGGGAAAAAAGGACATCAATTTTATTTAGGTACAGCATCGCATGACCACGCAGATTTCCATCAAAATAACGCAGTGCAGAATCGCAAAAAAGGGCCTGGTCATTAAAGGGGCAAATCCTTCCGGCCCAGAAGTAGTTAAAGGAATTGTAAAGTCAGAAGGTTTTTTTTTTAATCTTAATGCATTCTATGGATTAAGATAAAAAGCCTTCCGTGTGCAGCAGACCACTCTAATACCTGATGTCCCTCTTTGTCCAGCGATGTCCACGAGTGTTTCAGCCTTCCGAGAATCTCCCTCCTGATTGGATAAGATTGGATCCCACTGCTGTTATTCAAAGTCATCTAGCCAATCAGGAGAGAAAGGGGGCGGGGCCAGATCAGTGCTCCATGTCTGAATCGACACCGAGTTGTGACTCGGCTCGGGTGCCCCCATAGCAAGCTGCTTGCTGTGGGGGCACTCAGCAGGAGGGAGGAGCCAGGAGCACAGAAGAGGGATCCAAGAAGAGGAGGATGGGGGCGGCTCTGTGCACTACCACTACACAGAGCAGGTAAGTATAACATGTTTGTTATTTTTGTAGGAAAAAAATAAAGACATTACATTCACTGAGATGCAATGGTTCACATTGGTTCCTGTGCAGAGCTGCAACGGATTTTGCACTCTTCAGTTTTAGTAAATCTCCCCCATTGAGATATAAACAAAGCCGGATAATAGTTTATTGGACTTTTAGATCGGACACCTATATTAAAACAATCAAATCGGATGGAGTGGAAACACTTTGTTGAAGTCTGTGTCATACAGAGAAGCAGGAAGTGGCCATCTTGGAAACCTCAGCAAGAGTACGGTGAGCCACAAAAATGTGTGGTGAGCGGTGTGCGGTAAATGGAGGAGAAGGAATCTCGCCTGCATCGGTTCTACATGTCCTGTCAACATTATTGTAACTGTTTAATAACACTGTAAAACATGTTACAAGCCTGAACAATTCAAACTAAACATACAATGAAAATAAAACATGCCGAGATCACCGTCTGTGACCAGGATCTGTAGATCCAGAGATATGGGAGAACATAAAAGACACAAATCAGTGTAGCTTTGTATTCATTAAAGAGTAACTCTACTTCTGTTACAAAAAAAAAAAAAAAAAAATTCTCCTCTGGGTGATCTCTGTATATTGCAGGGATTTTAACAAACTTTGTTGCAGATTTCTACCTTTTGTTATTCTGAAGAAATCCATGTTTGTTCCTCTGTGCTGAGTGAGTCTAATGGGAGTGGTTTCTAAATTATCAATCAGCTGTGCAGCTGCAGAGCACTAAGGAAATCTGCTGGGCCTGCATGCCTTTAGACGAGATTTCCTATTGGAAGTTTCTCACCAAAAAGTGACTTTTTTGTCGCAGAGGTTGCCAGAAATCTGACTTGTATCTTAGTGCAGACTTCTGGGAAAATCAATGAGCCAATCACACAAGCCGGAAATGTTTCTGGGGGTGTGGTCAGTATACATTCTGTGTACAGAACACCTCCAGGTTGCCATATTGCATTTTCAGAAAATTGCAGCGACTGCAGATTGAATAGGAAAGGTAATTTTTAATAACATTCGATCACAATATGATTTGTGTCGCAATTGTATATGCTATATTATTTCTTCTTTATTTGCTATTGTTTTCCCCAGTGAAAGCAGAGTTACCATTTGTGGTCTCATTCACACAAGAGCCCATACAGTGAGAGTGGTCCATCGTTTATAGAGGCAGCCTATGATAGGCTGGTCATACATTTTATATATATATATATATATAGTGTGTGTATGTATGTGATCCTTAACTTTTGGGTAGAGGGCGCGAATGCCCGCCGCCGGCAGCTCACTCCTGCTATGATTACGCACAGTGGGAGCCAATCGGGGGGTACTGTGGACTCGATGTCCTCCGGCACAGAACTGCAATCTGCCTATGTAAACAAGGCCAATTGCTATTAAGACAGGAGGGAAGGCATGGATCCTGTGTTCCAAAGCAGGGACAAAGATCCATGCCTTCCCCTAGTAAAAGCACCTCCCACAGTTAATCCTTTGATCGCCCCTGATGTTAGCCCCTTCCCAGCCAGTGTCATTAGTACAGTGACCGTGCATATTGTTAGCACTAATCACTGTATTCATGTCACCGTTTTTCCAAAAAAGTGTCAGTTGGTGTCATAATGTCTGCCACAATATCCCAGTCCCTCTATAAATCACTGATCGCCACCATTACTATAAAAAAAATAAAAATTCCTTACTTTGTAGATCCAAACAAATCGATATACGCTTATTGGGTTTTTTGTTTTACCAAAAAGTAAAAACCATACATATTGGCCATAAATTTTATTTGGGTACAGTGTCAGTTAAAGTAACACAGTGCGGTATTGCAAAAAAAATGGTAAATCTTCCAGAGGCCAAGTGGTTAATATGAGTGTTTTATATTTTTGCAAAAAGTGGACTATGCCTTTAGAGTTTATTGTTTGGCAAAGCTGTAGGTATCTCAGACCGGCTTAGCACCTGGATTGATCCATGTCCAAGTAGATCACACAGCTACGCCTGGCTTCCTCTGTGCTATAATGCTGGCACACCTCCTGACACAAGCTAAGGGTGACTTATTAACCCCAAGCCGCTCTCTGGACCTTATTTCATCTTCAGAAATATGGTTGGATCTTTCCTTGGGAGAAGCTGGCAGGTTTGTCTGAAAATGCACTATATTATCAAAAGTATTGGGACGCCTGCCTTTACACACACATCAACTTAATGGCCTCCTAGTCTTAGTCCGTAGGGTTCAATATTGAGTTGGCTCACCCTTTGCAGCTATAACAGCGTCAACTCTTCTGGGAAGGCTGTCCACAAGGTTTAGGAGTGTGTCTATGGGAAGGTCTTTATGGGCCTTGCTTTGTGCACTGGTGTGCAGTCATGTTGGAACAGGAAGGGGCCATCCCCAAACTGTTCCCACAAAGTTGGGAGCATGAAATTGTCCAAAATGTCTTAATTAGTATCCTAATGCCTTAAGAATTTCCTTCACTTGAACTAAGGGGCCAAGCCCAACCCCTGAAAAACACCCCACACTATAACCCCCCCCCCCTCCACTATATGATTTGGACCATTGCACAAAGCAAGATCCATAAAGACATGGATTAGCGAGTTTGGGGTGGAGGAACTTGACTGGCCTGCACAAAGTCCTGACCTCAACCCGATAGAACACCTTTGGGATGAATTAAAGTGGAGACTGCAAGCCAGGCCTTCTTGTCCAACATCAGTGCCCGACCTCACAGATGCGCCTCTGGAAGAATAGTCAAACATTCCCATAGACACTCCTAAACCTTGTGGACAGCCTTCCCTGAAGAGTTGAAGCTGTTATAGCTGCAAAGGGTGGGCCAACTCAATATTGAACCCTACAGACTAAGACTGGGATGCCATTAAAGCGGAGTTCCAGCCACGGGGGTGAAATTTAGCTAAAAATACCCCCCGGACAGTCAGGGCTAGTACATTCCACAATGGATAGCCTCTGTACTGTCCCGGGTCGCACTTACCCTTTAGAAGAAATACTTACCTTGAAAATTTCTTCTCCAGCGATGCCATCTCGGATGTGGGCAGCTGAAGCCAGCGCGTCCTCTTCTGCGTCCTCTTCTCCCAGAATGCGCCTGCACCGGCCCCGCCGTCACTTCCTCTTTGCATTGATTCCTGGGAGCTGTACGTAATCGCTCCCAGGAGTCAATGCGCCTGCACCGGCCCCGCTCGTCACTTCCGGTGCGGGTGCATCATCCCTCCACAGCTTCTGGGCATGCCCAGAAGCTGTTTAGCAGGGAATGAGGCGCCGCACCGGAAGTGACGAGCGGTGCCGGTGCAGGCGCATTGACTCCTGGGAGCGATGACGTACAGCTCCCAGGAATCAATGCAAAGAGGAAGTGACGGCGCGGGCCGCGGCTGCAGAGGGAGGAAGAGGAAGTAAGGTGAGTATATTTTTCTTCAATAACAAGCTAAGTAAACAAAAAAAAAAAATCGTAACTAGAAGTCTAGCCTTGACATACAACCAGAGCTTTGCATTTCCCATTAGCAGTACATCAAAAGCATCTTCGTGGAGTGGTCTGAGCAGATGCAATTATTGTGCCACCATCTGCAGTGCCAGCGCCCCCTCTCTATACTAGCGGGAGACGGAGCCTCGTACAATCTGGTGCCTGCTAAATCTCTGACAGCGGCCCGAGTACAGGCTGGACTTTATGAGGCTTGGCCGCTTCTCACAAATAAGGTGCGGATAATGAAAGCTGCCGTCCAGTTATTATAGAGGTGCCACCTTATTAGACCGAGGGCTGCCTGGGGATTATAAATAAACCATGGAAACATCTTTAAGTCTTCGGTGAGCGAAAGGACTTTTCATCTAGAAAAGTTTTTCAACTGTAATTCAGAATATGTCATATATCTTATAACCTGCAAGGCTTGTTTGATACAATATGTGGGTAGAACCACTCGCAGACTTAAAGATAGGTTCAGGGAACATCTAAGTGACATCAGACTATCTAAATCAACCAATGTGGCACGCCACTTTAATCATAACCATGGAGGCGACTTGTCCCTAGTACAGGTTCAGGTCATAGAGCGCATCATTAAACCTATTAGAGGCGGGGACATTTTTCGTATATTATGTAAAAAGGAGGTCTCTTGGATTTTTAGGCTTCAAACTCGCATTCCACAGGGATTAAACTTCGAGTGGGACGTCACTCATTTTTATGAGTAAGTCTCCCTCTCCCCTTTTCTTCTTTTTTCATATATATACATTTATTTCTGGTTTTTCTGATTTTTTGATTTTTTGAAATTTTTAATTAAAAGAAAAATTTTTTTTCGGTTTTTTATTTTTATTTTTATTTTTATTTTTATTTATTTTCCAACAAAAAATTCCTTTTGGCTTTTAGCCATGGATTCCGCAGCTATTCATGGCTATATGTCAGGAGTCATTTGCTTCTGTTTTTTGATTGCCATCTAATATGGTTTGTAGGATTTGGTCACATAGCTCCATATGGCTTCGAGAGTTCCCCCCCTTTTTTCTCTTTTTTCTTTTTATTTTTATTTTACTTCCTTTTTTCTCTCAACAAAATGGTCTCCTTTTTCAGACTTTTTAAGTCCCATGCCAAGCCATGATTATTCCCCTGTTTCGAGGCTCCGTTCGAGTTCGTTCCGAGTTTCTCCGAGCTCCTCCTCCCTTTTTTGACACATTGTATGCACCAGTCACTTTATCTTTATTTCTATTGTCAATTTTTTGTTGCAATTAATTTGCATTCATTTAAGGCCAATAAGCTGTCTAAATTGCCAATCATGGTTACTAGTTATAATGTCTACATTCATTCATGAATTTTCGAATAACAAAGTCACCTTTGGAAGAGGGGGTCTTCCTTTTCTTTGACACCATGCCGCCATTCCAGTTTATACATTATTATATTTTCTATATATGGTGATCCTCCATGCCATATCGATGTTTACTGGATCTTCACCATATTTATATGTTCCATTATTCACTGATACACTCAAACAAGCGGATTATACTTTCATAGAATGACTTTCATGAAAGGGTTTTTCTATATTTTGCATATATGTTTCTCTATTTTCGAGTGTATTCTCTGAATTATGTATTTTCAATTAATTACTTCTAATTAGTGAGTTTATACATGGCGATTTTGGTGTCAGTTTAGATACATCTGCAAAAATTGGGAACCTATAAACTTTTTTTTTTTTTTTTTCGGTATTCATCCCCCGGTAAGCGTGACTATTTATGTTTTACACCTTATATATATTTTTCATACGAGTCGTCCTCATTAATATGTTATTCACATTTCTATTGTACCTATCACTCATGATTGTTTACCATTACAATTATTTTCTATATTCATGAATTCATGAGTTCATTTTTTCATTTTTTCAATTTTTCTTCATTTTTTCTTCATATTTTTTCTCCACACTTTTCACCATCACTACTTCATTTCATTCATGTGGTTTTAGTGCATTCAACCATTGTCAATACTGTGGTTTCTTTTCCCTCTTTTTTCACCAGCATTTTTTATTTTTATTTTTACTTTTTTTACACATTTTTTTTATTTATTTTTTATTTTAACCTTTTTTGGGATCAATATCAGTAAATATATTTGGTATGTTATTCCAATTTATATCTTTTTTACGCACGATTTTTTCACATAGTTACGATCCACATTTTAAAGATTCTCTCCACACACTGAACGACCATTTTTCACATACACTGTGTGTTTTTTCTATCATGTCTACGCCACCGGGGTTTGAAGCATTCAAAAACATTTGATGATAAAGAAAAATAGTTTTTTATTCATTTTTTGGTTCCTGATTTTTCAGCCATTGTTTTATATTTCATATATGTATATTCTATTGTATTTTTTTGTATTTTTCATCAATATGGTTTTATATCGTTTGTATGTATACCTCCATTCCCCCACTGGGTGAAGGAGTTTTGTATCTATCTGCCTTTCACCGTGGGACTGTGGACTTGCTGAACTTACATCTGTTTCTCATCAATTAATTAATTCTAGGTGCAAGTAATTACATTCTTCGGTCACCTCCCTTTTCCTTGGTTTACCTACAAATGTACGTCGGCTTCCACAGCTCCACAGTGTATGGTTATGAGTAAGCGATTTAATTCGTGAAACGCGTTAACCGGGCACGTCTGTTATGTGCATTGTACTGTCTGTCTGCTACACCGAAGAAGAATAAAGGAGTTTTGATTGTTTTCATCTTATTTTCCCGAGTGCGGTCTACTTTTTTGGATTCTTCATAGCTTGGACGGCGGATCTGACCAGCACCACCCTTTGAACTAACACCTGAGCGGCTCTCTCTTTGTTGTCAACTCAATATTGAACCCTACAGACTAAGACTGGGATGCCATTAAAGCGGAGTTCCAGCCACGGGGGTGAAATTTAGCTAAAAATACCCCCCGGACAGTCAGGGCTAGTACATTCCACAATGGATAGCCTCTGTACTGTCCCGGGTCGCACTTACCCTTTAGAAGAAATACTTACCTTGAAAATTTCTTCTCCAGCGATGCCATCTCGGATGTGGGCAGCTGAAGCCAGCGCGTCCTCTTCTGCGTCCTCTTCTCCCAGAATGCGCCTGCACCGGCCCCGCCGTCACTTCCTCTTTGCATTGATTCCTGGGAGCTGTACGTAATCGCTCCCAGGAGTCAATGCGCCTGCACCGGCCCCGCTCGTCACTTCCGGTGCGGGTGCATCATCCCTCCACAGCTTCTGGGCATGCCCAGAAGCTGTTTAGCAGGGAATGAGGCGCCGCACCGGAAGTGACGAGCGGTGCCGGTGCAGGCGCATTGACTCCTGGGAGCGATGACGTACAGCTCCCAGGAATCAATGCAAAGAGGAAGTGACGGCGCGGGCCGCGGCTGCAGAGGGAGGAAGAGGAAGTAAGGTGAGTATATTTTTCTTCAATAACAAGCTAAGTAAACAAAAAAAAAAAATCGTAACTAGAAGTCTAGCCTTGACATACAACCAGAGCTTTGCATTTCCCATTAGCAGTACATCAAAAGCATCTTCGTGGAGTGGTCTGAGCAGATGCAATTATTGTGCCACCATCTGCAGTGCCAGCGCCCCCTCTCTATACTAGCGGGAGACGGAGCCTCGTACAATCTGGTGCCTGCTAAATCTCTGACAGCGGCCCGAGTACAGGCTGGACTTTATGAGGCTTGGCCGCTTCTCACAAATAAGGTGCGGATAATGAAAGCTGCCGTCCAGTTATTATAGAGGTGCCACCTTATTAGACCGAGGGCTGCCTGGGGATTATAAATCAATAGCGTGCACAATGCACAGATTAGTAAGGGGTCATCCTTCAAATGACTGCATATCCGCACTGTCAGCCATGTTAGCGGAAGGTTATTGTAAAAGTCGTGCGTTTTCCTATATGATGTGATTGCAGCTTTTCTAGGCTTATAAAGAATATTAGACTAAGTACAGAAATCTGTATAAACCAATCGGATTTCACTTCATTGTAGCAAGACGCGGCGGAGCTCCATTACACCCACGCACAACCAGTAATGCGTCTGACATTTATAATTGTGTGAACTTTCACATGTGCTTTTGTGCGCTAACAAAAGAGTTTTGCATTGTGCAAACACAGAAAAACACACCATGCGTGCATTTGGTACATTTGATTTTCTTTTTTCTATGTGAGCCTTAAAGGGAGTATATCGTCTGTTTGATGTGCAGGTGTAACAAGAAAAAAAAAAACAGCATGATCTAAAAATGTTATCACTGTATGTTCATGTTTTTAATAGCTCACCACTTGTAGTTTTATAATTATAGATGTACATAGGGGCAGCCATATTTGCTTATTATATATGCATGCTTTGCTTCCTACTTTGCAGAGCTGCACGGTGATTGTACTTTACTGCTCCTTCTCACCGTGCAATCTGAGTCAGGTGACACCTTGATTTCTAAAGCTGGCCATACATGTTATCGGGATACTAAGGCCCCTTTCATACTTGTGTGACTTGTCCTGCCACTTGGGACTGCAAAGTCGCATTACAAGTCGTACCGCATGATTTCCAATAAGTACCATTCATATCTGTGCGACTTCAAGTCAGTCCCTGCACTACTTTGGTCTGACATTGATGTGACTTGAGGTCCATAGACCTCCAGGATTACACAGGCATTGCTTCAAGTCATGTCAAAGTCGCGTCACTTTCAGGTCATACAAGTGTGAAAGGGGCCTAAAGGCAACATTTATATTTTTCAATAAAATAATAAACCTGTCATACTCTGCTGTGTGTAATGGTTTTGCACAGAGCAGCCCCAATCCTCCTCGGGCCCCCTTCCCGCTCTCTTGGGACCTCCACCCACGCTCCAGGCCCTCCACCTCCCCCCCCCCCCTCCCGCGCTCCTGGCCCCGCCACCCACGCTCCAGGCCTCTCCACCCTTCCATCCTTCCCCCTCCTCCCCTTGCCCCTCCTGCGCTCCAGGCCCCTCCACCCTTCCCCCCTCCCGACCCCTCCACCCTTCCCCCCTCCCGCGCTCCTGGCCCCTCCACCCTCTCACAAGCTCCTGGCCCCTCCACCCTTCCCCCCCCTCACGAGCTCCTGGCCCCTCCACCCTTCCCCCCTCCCGCGCTCCTGGCCCCTCCACCCTCCCCCCCCCCCCCCGCGATCCTGGCCCCTCCACCCTTCCCCCCCTCCACCCTTCCCCCCCTCCACCCTTCCCCCCCCTCCACCGCTCCTGGCCCCTCCACGCTTCCCCCTCCTGCACTCCTGGCCCCTCCACCCTCCCCCCCCCCCTCCACCCTTCCCCCCCCTTCGCACTCCTGGCCCCTCCACCCTTCCCCCCCTCCACCCTTCCCCCCCCCTTTCGCACTCCTGGCCCCTCCACCCATTCCCCTGGCCCCTCCACCCTTTCCCCTCCTGCACTCCTGGCCCCTCCACCCTTTCCCCTCCTGCACTCCTGGCCCCTTCACCCTTTTCCCTACCTGCACTCCTGGCCCCTCCACCCTTTCCCCTCTTCTCTTCAAAGTGCCCCCATAGCAAGCGGCTTGCTCTGGGGGCACTTGTACATGCTCATTCCCAGGGCCAGCTCTCTCCTCACTGGCTGTGATTGGCCAATGGCTCTTGCTGCTGCTTCGATGTAGATAAAGTTGGCAACCAGGTGAGGATGAAAAAATGTCTCTATTTCATCCAAGGTGTACACATGTTCCAAACCTAATGCGTTTTAGCCTCTCAAGGCCTTACTCATTGTGGGCGCTATCACATGCATCAGAGTCTCCCATCGTGCTTTATTATTTTTCCTTCATTATTGTGCTCCACATGTTTGAGTCCCAAAGCAAGTGGAACACAATGCGCTTTCACAAAGCAGATCTCTCTGCCCGCAGTAAGGCCCTACAGTTTGGGCACAAAAAATGCTGCCCACAGACCGCTCAATGTGTTCTTATTATCAGAGTGCCACTGACGCGTTTCGCCCTTCCCCCAGAGCTTAGTCATAGAGCTATACAGTTGCTTTACATATGAACCCCTTGGGCTGGTTCATACTTACAGTTGCGACCAAGCATGGGCGGATTTGCACGCATTGCATGTAGGGCAGGTAATTTGTTTAAATGGACTGCCTTATGTGAAAAGAAGCCCCTTGACTCCAAAAACACACCACACTAAACTGCATGTTTGCGGGTGCGTGGGGTGCCATTATTACTGGAACCGCTCCGTGTCTCTTAATGGGCAGAGCGTTTCTCTGCATGATGGGAAAGCGCACAATTTTGTGCGCGTTCCCAACGAGCATAGCTCTGATCGTAGCCGTGGTGTGGAGACCTTATTATTGGACTTACCGATAGATAACAGAGCACAGAATAAGATTCCACATGGCAGACAACGCATAGAACTAAAATAATAGTTATGGATGGAGTTGACCTTTAAACAAGCCTGGGATAAATGGAGGATCTCTCCTTAGACAAGCACTAATAAGAAAGATAAATGGGCAGTCTAGATGAAGCGAAGGTTTCCCGCACTCCGTCTTCTAGAAGTCTGTGATCCAGTACAAATGTAAACTCGGAAATGTCGCCGAGGCATTTACACAAGCCAGCAGCTTATGGCCCGAGGCCGTGTCTGTTTGTGCTTCAGCCGCCATCGCCCCGATACCAGCGCTCGTCCCCGGGCCCTGTCAGTCTGTGTCATCTAGCTGAACCCGGGGGAATGTCAGTCACGCTGGTCGCTGATTGTTTGTGTAAGTCCTTTGTTACTGTAAAGCTGCTTCTTCCAGGAACTTAGTGATGGTGACTGAGCTTTTCCAGTGATGTCACCGCATCGGCCGTGGTGCTGGATGGGACTTTGCTTGCTCCGCTTTCAGCTAAAAATGATCCCTTGCAGAGATGGTAAGGGTTAATGGCCCATTTTGATCTATGGGAACAAATAACGAAGATTTACATACTCAATCCTCCACTCTTCTCTGCAGCTAGACCGTTCCCCGCAACATCCAGTCTAAGGTCCTGACGTCATCAAGACCAAAGCGGGGTCCATAGCCTTGCATTGGTCGTGATGACTGTGAGACAGTCCATCACCTGATTGTGGGGGAGCACCATCTGCCTCGGGAGTGTCGGATCAGGTAAGTAAAATTGCTTCTCCTCTCACCTAGACAAAACCCTTGCAGTAAGGAGTTGGTCATTAAAGGGTATGTAAACTCCAAAAACAACAATTCACTCTTTATTTTGTCCCTTTTTGTTAAATATTCTGTATAGAACATTTTGTTATCTGAGAAGTGTCAAAAATTTTGCTCCAAAAATGTGTCAGCTAAAAACTTCCTTTAGTGCATTTTACTCCATAAGCCTTTAACAGCTAATTTATAAAACGAATGTCTCAAGGAATTTGCTCAGCTGTCACAAATAATCCTGTATCGTGCCTAATACATTTATTTCCAGTGATCATCAGCGCCATCTAGTGGTCATAATGCCTTATATTCCCATTTAAGGTTTTTCAAGGACATACTGCATTATGGCCACTAGATGGCGCTGAGGATCATAGGAAATATATTAGGCAAATTCTGGGATTATTTGTGACAGTTTAAGACATTTGCATGGTGGCATCCGGTTATTTTTGTAGGCTTTTTTCGCCTCTGTTTTCACCCTGTGATCTGACCAGTAACACCCCTCCTGTATTAGAGTGCCTCTATTCTGGATGAAGGATCACAGGGGGGGACCTTTTGGACAGCAGCATTGTAAGAGGAGTGTAGTGTTAGATGCACTAGCTACAGGGAATCCCAAACTATGGCCCTCCAGTTGTTCAGGAACTACAATTCCCATCATGCCTAGTCATGTCTGTGAATGTCAAGAGTTTTACAATGCCTCATGGAATGTGTAGTTCTACAACAGCTGGAGGGCCGTAGTTTGGGAATCCCTGCACTATCAGATTTAAATACAAAAGCCTAGCTCCACTTAACACTTTACAAGCCGTTACAGCAAGCCATTTTTTTCCTTTTGGGATAAAGGTTTTACATAACGGCTGATCATTGTGAGCCCCTCTGTCAGTGGTAAATGGTTTGTCTCATCCCTGTTTCATTATACATATGGAAGGGAGCTTGTTCTTTTGGAAAGCAACAGACTTACTGGCTGGATCACCAGGTGAAAATAGAAAAAAGAGAACTAGTGCAGCCGTCACATCTAAGTAAGAATTAGTAAAATGCAATATAATGTTTGGGTTTAACCTCTTCACGACCATGCTATAGCTCAAAGATGGCTACAGGGCGGTCACACATTGCCGGTAGGGCGTCTATGGATGTCCTCCCGTGATTGCACTTCTTGCTTTCCTCCTGCGGCGCACATTGGCAGGAATCTGCGAACGCTGTATCCTTGGGAAGAAGGTAAAGAGCCAATCACAGCAGCTCTTTACCACGTGATGAGTTGTGACCAATCAGTGTAAACCGGATTTACCGGTTATTGGCATTCCTCTCCTCACGCTGACAGCACAAGAGGAGAGGAGAGCTGATAACCGGCAAATCCACACAGGGGACATCTACATTGCCAATCAAGGCACTGATCATCAGTGCAGCCCCATCAGTGCGCAACAGTGCTGCCAGTCAGTGCGCACCAGTGTTGCCAGTCAGCGAGCACCAGTGTTGCCAGTGCTGCCTGTCAATGTTCAACAGTGCCGCCTCATCAGTGCTCATCTGTGAAGGAGAAAAATTAGTTATTTACAACCTTTTATAACCTAAACTAAAAAAACTTTTACAGTACAGTTTTTATTGTACAGTGTTGCATGACCGTGCAAATGTCATTCAAAGTGTGACCGAGCTGAAAAACAGGCTGGGCAGGAGGCAGGGGTAAAAGTGCCCGGTAGGCAAGTGGTTAATACATCTTTTGGTATTGTTGTGCTTCAGACATTGCATGAGAAAACACTCGGGTGTGAATGGCAGCTTATGTGATTCAATGTTAACTTTGAGGACTACAGAACCCCTCCCCTCTTTGGTATGGAGGCGAGAAGGGCGGGAGATGTTTGTAGTCCAAATCAAGAAAGCATCCAAGAGTGACAACGCCGCTCCCCCATAGATAGTGTGGCCAGTAAGCGTTGTCACCCTAGCACAGGAAGTGTGTTACTGGCAGGATCACCAGGTGAAAATGAAGAAAAAGAAAAGGAATGCAGCCACCATGTCTAAGGATTGGTAAGCTGTAATATATTCCATTTGTGTCCTGGAGTTTAGATTCCCTTTAAATCTTCACTTTCAGCTGGAAGATCGGTACCTGGAAGTCAGGGAGGGCCCTCGCTGGTGTTTGTGCAATGTGTTCAAAGAGCAGGAAAGACGCTTTAATTGTTTACATTCCAAACAAGCAAACCCATGGCCCGGCTTCCTTTGTTTGCAGACAGCCGCAGGCGTCTTCTTTCCAAACCAATAGTAGAGTGTGAGGACTATGAGATGGGACAGCGGGGCGAGGATGTGAACCTTGGTGTGGTGTCACAACCAGAGATGTGTGTTCACTCTTCCATCCTCATATTTCTCGGCCTGTGTAATTTACGGCCGTTTATTCGTTTATTCCTCTGATTCCTGCAGCAAACAAAACGCTCAGTCAATGCGATTCCACAGCTTTAACCTTTACAATATCGGGGAATCTTCCCCCCTTCGTTCCCCCCGCCAATGTTCAGCTTTCAGCGCTCTCACACTTTAAATGACAATTGTGCAGTCATGCAACACTTTACCCATATGAAACTTTTACCATTTTATTTAAACAGATCATTCTTTCGGAGGGTTTTAATCAGCACTGAGGTTTTTTATTTTTTGCTTAACAAATAAAAAAATGAAAAATGTTTTTCTTTGTTTCTGTTATAAAATTGTGTAAATAAGTAAGTTTTCTCCTTCACTGATGGGCAGCACTGATGGGCATTACTGATGGGCAATGTTAGATGGCATTGCTGGTGGGCACTGACTGGCATTTCTTTTCTTTGTTTCGGTTATAAAATTTTGCAAATAAGTATGTTTTCGCCTTCACTGATGGGCGGCACAGATGGGCATTACTGATGGGAATGGGAAATGTTAGATGGCATTGCTGGTGGGCACTGACTGGCATTGCTGGTGGGCACTGACTGGCATTGCTGGTGGGCACTGACTGGCATTTCTTTTCTTTGTTTCGGTAATAAAATTTTGTAAAAAATTATGTTTTCTCCTTCACTGATAAAAAGGCACTGATGGGCAGCACAGATGGGCATTACTGATTGGCAATGTTAGATGGCATTGCTGGTGGGCACTGAGTGGCATTGCTGGTGGGCACTGAGTGGCATTGCTGGTGGGCACTGAGTGGCATTGCTGGTGGGCACTGAGTGGCGGCCGCTGGTGGGCATTGCTTAAGGGGCTGAACTGATAATCACTGCACTATTAGTGCAGACCCCAACGTCAGGAAAACCGCTTATCAGCTCTCCTCTACTCACGCCCCACGTGTTGTGTGTAGGAGGGATACAGCGCTAGGGGGGAGACTCTGATTGAAATGGCATATTATCTGCCACCGAGACCGGACACGGCACACTGCCTTCCGGGACCTCGACCCCCCCCCCCCCCCCAAAAAAAAAAAAAATTCCCCCCAAGATGACTGTCCAGGCCTGACAGACGAAGTATGATACCGGAGTACTTACCAATAAGTCACTGGGGCTGAGTACTTATTCTGGAGTACTAACCAATAGGTCACTGGGGCTGGAGTACTTACCAATAGGTCACTGGGGCTGGAGTACTTACCAATAGGTCACTGGGGCTGGAGTACTAACCAATAGGTCACTGGGGCTGGAGTACTTATTCTGAAATACTAACCAATAAGTCACTGGGGCTGGACTACTAACCAATAAGTCACTGGGGCTGAGTACTTATTCTGGAGTACCAACCAATAGGTCACTGGGGCTGGAGTACTTACCAATAGGTCACTGGGGCTGGAGTACTAACCAATAGGTCACTGGGGCTGGAGTACTAACCAATAGGTCACTGGGGCTGGAGTACTAACCAATAGGTCACTGGGGCTGGAGTACTTACCAATAGGTCACTGGGGCTGGAGTACTAACCAATAGGTCACTGGGGCTGGAGTACTAACCAATAGGTCACTGGGGCTGGAGTACTTATTCTGGAATACTAACCAATAAGTCACTGGGGCTGAGTACTTATTCTGAAATACTGACCAATAAGTCACTGGGGCTGGAGTACTAACCAATAGGTCACTGGGGCTGGAGTACTAACCAATAAGTCACTGGGGCTGGAGTACTTATTCTGAAATACTGACCAATAAGTCACTGGGGCTGGAGTACTAACCAATAAGTCACTGGGGCTGAGTACTTATTCTGGAGTACTTACCAATAAGTAACTGGGGCTGGAGTACTTAACTAATAGGACTTTCCTGGAGTACATACTGATCAGTGATTAGGACTATGCTAGAGTACTTACCCATCAGATACTGGGACTGTACTTGGCGGGGAGGGGGGTGACGCCATGTTTTACCGCACCCGGTGACACCAACCCTAGTGGCGCCACTGTTCCAACGTTCCTGTTCAATAGAAGCCGATCGTTCGAGCAGGACCGGCCAAACATGGATCACAATTCAGCAGATCCCAGCTGAAGCCGCCAAATTTTGACCCATCTATGGGCAGCTTTAGGCAGCAGTTACAGCTTCCTTTTTTATTCCCTGACAGAGGGTTCTAGGCCCAACATAGAGGAAGAGCAGAAGATTCTGTGAAGTAGAAATCTGTTCTCAGAGTGCAATGACATGAATAAAGTCTGAAATTCTCCATTAAAGTCCTGTGTTTTACAGAAGCCAAGCTCATCCAACTCTCTGAGAACTCCTGATCTGGCAGTTTCTCTTTTCCCCAATCGTTGACAGACTATTTACAGAGTAAGATTGTGTTTGACAAGGAAGAACATTGCAGAACTTTCTACTTCTTTTTTTTTTTTTTTCCCCACTTCTTCGTCTTTCTACTTTTTCTGCTGTGCTTTTAGCCAGAATCCTTAAAGCTGAAGCAAACATTTTGATTACAATATATTCTTCTACATAAGTTTTTACTTTGTATGCATCAAAGGCATTTTCAAACCAAGCTATTACTTTGTAACAGTAGCAGTGGTGACATCACTGGTGCTGTACAGAGAGCAGAGCTGTGGGAGGGGCCCAGCAAGCCCCACCCACTGCAGGCTACTGCAGAAAAGTACAGGAGGGGGCGGAGATGAGACCAGTCATCCTGCACAAGGAGAGAGGGCAGCAGTATTACAGGAAGCTCCTGCAGAGAGGTAGAGTGCAGGAGTTGATTCATGCTGGGTCACTACACAGATCTGGGTGGACAAAGGACTATTTATATATATATATATATATATATATATATATATATATATATATATATATATATATATATACATATTTTGTTCCATATTGTTCCCCCTGGAGTTCAACTTTAAAACTGAACTCCAGACAAAAATCATAATCGCTCATTTGAATACTTTCACATCCTTCCCTTCCTGGTATCATGACGATGGACTATGGTGGGTCTGCTTCTCCAGTCTGCAGATGATGACAGTGAATGAGCAGCAGCACCCTGATGAGGTCATGCCTCTACTCCTATGTAAGAATATTCATAGGTTAGACTGTGTAAGTAAGTCCTAAATGGTTCAGCCCTGCTGGTGCTTTACAGAGGGTTACAGGATGCTGATATCCGTATGGAATCGGGTACTTATACTCTCTGTATTTAAATCCATTTATTGATGTCTCAATAAATCCTTAAAGTAGTAATAAACATCCAATGTTCTAGATCAGGGGTCTCCAACTTTCTTTAAAAAAAAAAGCCAGTTTACTGTCCTTCAGACTTTAGTGGAGGTGGGGTGGGGGAGAAGGGGGGCTGACTGTGACCATTGTGAGTTGTAAAGGTCCCAATGTCAGTGGGAGGAAACGATGCCCCATCTTTGGTGTCAATTAGAGGATTGTGTTCCATTATTGGTTTTATTGGGGCCCATTGTTGGTGTTGTAAGAAATTTCTCCCCATCATTGGTGTCTTTAGGAAGAATTGTGTTCCATTGTTGGGGTCATTGAGCCCCCATTGCTGGTGTCATTGGAAGAGATTGTGCACCATCATTGGTGTCAGTGGGAGGAATAGTGCCCCATCATTGGGGTCATTGGGAGGAATAGTGCCCCATCATTGGTGCCATTTGGAGGAATTTTGCACCATCATTGGGGTCATTGGGAGGAATTGTGCCCCATCATTGGTGCCATTTGGAGGAATTTTGCACCATCATTGGTGTCATTGGGAGGAATTTTGCCCCTTCATTGGTGTCATTGGGAGGAATTGGGCCCCATCATTGGGGTCATTGGGAGGAATTGTGCCCCTTCATTGGTGCCATTTGGAGGAATTGTGCCCCTTCATTGGTCTCAATGGGGGGGGAATTGTGCCCCATTGTTGGTATCAATAGATGAAGTAGTGTCCCAAGGGCCAGTTAAAAGCAAGCAAAGGGCCGCAGTTTGCAGACCACTGTTATAGACACTTTCTAATACACTTATAACTATGCAGAAATCCTAACTGCTTTTGTTTAGTTTTAGAAACTATATTCTTCCCTGTTTTACGATATTAAAAAGTTATCATGTGACCATACATCTCTTATTCCTGATAGTGGAGGGTGGGGTTACAGGACACTGTGCAGACACAGCATGCCTGTATTCCAGTGTCTATTCAGCAAGATGCAGGCTGTGCATGGGCAGGGGGTGTGTGCCAGAGGCAGGCTGTGATTAGTTGAGGGGCGTGGTGGTTGAACAAACTACCCAATCGAGGCATGCTGTGTGTCTGCACAGTGTCCTGTATCTCTAAATGGCCAGCCAAGTGATGAAAACTGAGCAACAGATTAGTTTAGAACTTTTGAAGCACAGGACCAGTTTACTGTTCTCCAGGTTTTAAGGTGGGAGGAGGGTAGAAAATTCCCCAACATCAGTGCCCCATTTTTGGTTTTAATGGGAGGAATAGTGTGCCATTGATGATCTCAATAATTATAAGAATAGTGCCCCATTGATGATGATGATAATAATTAGAAGAATAGTGCCCAATGGGTGATATTAATAAATATAAGAATAGTGATCCATTGATGATGATAATTAGAAGAATAGTGATCCATTGATGATAATTAGAAGAATAGTGATCCATTGATGATAATTAGAAGAATAGTGATCCATGGATGATGATAATAATTAGAAGAATAGTGATCCATGGATGATGATAATAATTAGAAGAATAGTGATCCATGATATCAATAACTAGAAGAATAGTGCCCCATTGATGATGATAATTAGAAGAATAGTGCCCCATTGATGATATCAATAATTAGAAGAATAGTGCCCCATTGATGATGAGGATTAGAAGAATAGTGATCCATTGATGATGAGGATTAGAAGAATAGTGATCCATTGATGATAATGATAATTAGAAGAATAGTGCCACATTGATGATGATGATAATTAGAAGAATAGTGCCCCATTGATGATGATAATTAGAAGAATAGTGCCCCATTGATGATGATAATTAAAAGAATAGTGCCCCATTGATGATGATAATTAGAAGAATAGTGCCACATTGATGATGATAATTAGAAGAATAGTGCCCCATTGATGATGATAATTAGAAGAATAGTGCCCCATTGATGATGATAATTAGAAGAATAGTGCCCCATTGATGATGATGATAATTAGAAGAATAGTGATCCATTGATGATGATAATTAGAAGAATAGTGATCCATTGATGATGATAATTAGAATAATAGTGCCCCATTGATGATGATAATTAGAATAATAGTGCCCCATTGATGATGATAATTAGAAGAATAGTGCCCCATTGATGATGATAATTAGAAGAATAGTGCCCCATTGATGATGATAATTAGAAGAATAGTGCCACATTGATGATAATAATTAGAAGAATAGTGCCACATTGATGATGATGATAATTAAAAGAATAGTGCCACATTGATGATGATAATTAGAAGAATAGTGCCACATTGATGATGATGATGATAATTAGAAGAATAGTGCCCCATTGATGATGATGATAATTAGAAGAATAGTGATCCATTGATGATGATAATTAGAAGAATAGTGCCACATTGATGATGATAATTAGAAGAATAGTGCCCCATTGATGATGATAATTAGAAGAATAGTGCCCCATTGATGATGATAATTAGAAGAATAGTGCCCCATTGATGATAATAATTAGAAGAATAGTGCCACATTGATGATGATGATAATTAGAAGAATAGTGCCACATTGATGATAATAATTAGAAGAATAGTGCCACATTGATGATGATGATAATTAAAAGAATAGTGCCACATTGATGATGATGATGATAATTAGAAGAATAGTGCCCCATTGATGATGATGATGATAATTAGAAGAATAGTGCCCCATTGATGATGATAATTAGAAGAATAGTGCCCCATTGATGATGATAATTAGAAGAATAGTGCCACATTGATGATGATGATAATTAGAAGAATAGTGCCACATTGATGATAATAATTAGAAGAATAGTGCCCCATTGATGATGATAATTAGAAGAATAGTGCCCCATTGATGATGATAATTAGAAGAATAGTGCCACATTGATGATAATAATTAGAAGAATAGTGCCACATTGATGATGATGATAATTAAAAGAATAGTGCCACATTGATGATGATAATTAGAAGAATAGTGCCACATTGATGATGATGATGATAATTAGAAGAATAGTGATCCATTGATGATGATAATTAGAAGAATAGTGCCCCATTGATGATGATGATTAGAAGAATAGTGCCCCATTGATGATGATAATTAGAAGAATAGTGCCACATTGATGATGATGATAATTAGAAGAATAGTGCCCCATTGATGATGATAATTAGAAGAATAGTGCCCCATTGATGATGATAATTAGAAGAATAGTGCTCCATCCATTGATGATGATGATAATTAAAAGAATAGTGCCACATTGATGATGATAATTAGAAGAATAGTGCCCCATTGATGATGATGATAATTAGAAGAATAGTGCTCCATCCATTGATGATGATGATAATTAGAAGAATAGTGCCCCATCCATTGATGGTGTCGGTAGGGTGATTGGTGCCCCATCATTGGTGTCAGGTGGTGTAGTAGTGCCTCAAGGGCCAGATAAAGTAAGAAAGGTGACTGGCAGGAGCAACCAGGTACTTCAGATGGAAGGCGTACATGAAAATGATAGATTATGATTTATAAAATACATGTGTGATCACACACATAGAAAAAAATGACTATTTTGAATAACATAGACTTTAACTGGGTGAAAGAGTGGTATTTGTACAGTTTGCCTGGAGTTCTCCTTTAATTGGGAGGAGTTGGAGGAAGAACGTTCTAAGATTTTGGGTCCTAAATCTCTTATTGGCCCCTCTCCCATTACAAGTAAAGGAGGTAAAAGTTTTGATTATAAATGGTGATTTCTGTCATTTGGAAACAATCGATGGCTTCTTTATCCCAGCAGAGTTCCTCTTTAGCTTCTGTGTGTCTGCCTCCTGTAGTAGAGTCTTGCTGTAATCTACCCGCACCTCTTGTTTCTGTTGGCACCACATAACCTGGCAGCCTTTTAGCAGCTCATCTGGATGTGTGCTGGCATTTCTAGCTGCTCAATGATTTTTCATGTAGAAAATCTTCACATTTGGCCCGGGGTTTTCCGCGAGCTCGGCGCGCATTAACCAACCATTACCCAGTCACAGCTATTTGGGGGGGAAATGGTGTCATTTGAAAAATAAAGGCGAAGTATGTACGGCGCGGGGTGTTTTATGTTTAATTAGACTTTGGTTTTCATTCCTAAACGCCCGCTTGCACAATACCAGCCACCCACTTGTGCACAAAAATGATTTAAAAACCGCCGGCGCGGTGTGATGAATAAACGTCCTCCGCTCGTCTCTCCGCTACGGCAATTGGAAGGGAAATGCAGTCTAAGTCCAAAGCAGAATTCAGCTTTTAAAGGATTATCGTGGAATATTTTCAGTAATGTGGTCATCAGTCAGGGGGAGTAGAATCCCTACTTAAAGTAGCTTGAAAATAAATCCTTCTCTATTAATAATTAGGGTGGCACCGATACCTTTTTTTTTTTTTTTTTTTTATTGGCGAGTATGAGTACTGAAACTTTCTGTCAAGTACTTGCTGATACTGAGTACCGATACTTTGGTACAAATTGTGTTCATACAAAATGAATGGGCGCAAATCACACTGCAAAGAATCGCTTGCTATTTGAACAGGAATGCAGTGCGATTTCTGTCCGAATCGCATGCAGTTTCCTCACCTCTCCTGTGTAAATCCAAGCTTGTCATAGTGATTTCAGCCTAGGTTTACACAGGAGCAATGGGAAAACTGCGTGCGATTCGGACAAGACACTCCCCATGTTGAGGGCAAGCGGCTGGTATGGTTCGGGGGGGGGGTGCTGCTTACTTGTCCCCCCTTTCTTGGCCTGCCAGGCTGAATGCTCAAGTAAGGGTCTGGTATATATTTGGGGGGGGGGGGGGGGCTGTATGTTTTTGCCTGCCAGGCTGAATGCTCAAGTAAGGGTCTGGTATACATTGGGGGGGGGGGTGTATGTTTTTGCCTGCCAGGCTGAATGCTCAAGTAAGGGTCTGGTATATATTTGGGGGGGGGGGGGGCTGTATGTTTTTGCCTGCCAGGCTGAATGCTCAAGTAAGGGTCTGGTATACATTGGGGGGGGGGGGGGTGTATGTTTTTGCTGTATTGTAGTTGGTGAGAGCCCGTCAGGCTGAAGCAATCAAGAAGTTGGTAACCTAAACATTTAAAACTTTTTTTAAATTAACCACTTGACTTCCAGGAGATTCAACCCATATCCCCCCCTTTTTTTATTTTTTGCAATATGGTGTTACTTTAACCATTACCTACATGTAAAAATCCACTTTTTTTTATTATTTTTTTATGTAGGAGCGAATTGTCAGTTGGCCTGGGTGGCAAGATGTTAAAGTAACGCCATATTGCAAAAAATAGCCGGGTGGGGGGGGGGGGGGTTAAATCCTCTGGAAGTCAAGTAGTTAATAACCTGACATTTAAATAATAAAAAAAAAGTTGATTTTTACATGTAGGAGTGAATTGTCAGAATTGGCCCGGGTGGCAAATGGTTAAAGTAACGCCATATTGCAAAAAATAGCCTGGTGTGTGGGGGGGGGGGTTAAATCCTCTGGAAGTCAGGTTGTTCATAACCTGACATTTACATAATAAAAAAAAGTTGATTTTTACATGTAGGAGCGAATTGTCAGTTGGCCCGGGTGGCAAATGGTTAAAGTTACGCCATATTGCAAAAAATAGCTGGGGGGGGGGGGGTAAATCTTCTGGAAGTCAAGTGAAATTGTAAAAGTTTATTTTTTTTTATGTCAGGTTATTAACCACTTGACTTCTAGTAGATTTACCCCCAACCCGCCCGTTCCCGACCAGGCTATTTTTTTTGCAATATGGCGTTACTTTAACCACTTCCCACCCGGGCCAATTCTGACAGTTCGACCCTACATGTAAAATTCTATTTTTTTATTTTTTTTTTGTTTACTGTAGGAGCGAACTGTCAGAGTTGGCCTGGGTGGCAAGATGATAAAGTAACGCCATATTGCAAAAAATAGCCTGGTCGGGGAGGGGGACAACTTCTGGAAATCAAGTGGTTAAAAACCTGAAATGAAAAAAAATATATATATTTTTTTTCTTGTAGGAGCAAAGTGTCAGAATTGGCCCAGGTGGGAAGTGGTTAAAGTAACGCCATATTGCAAAGAAATTGCCTGGTGGGGAAGGGGGGGGGGGGGGTGGATGTAAATCCTCTGGAAGACATATAAATAATAAAAAAAAGTAGATTTTTACATGCAGGAGTGAAGTGTCAGAATTGGCCTGGGTGGCAAGTGATTAAAGTAACCCCATATTGCAATAAATAGCATGGGGGGGGGGGGGTAAATCTTCTGGAAGTCAAGTAGTTAATAACCTGACATTGTAAAAGTTTGTTTATTTTTTGTCAGGTTATTAACCACTTGACTTCCAGGAGACGTAACACCATATTGCATAAAATAGCCTGGTGGGGAAAGGGGTGGGGGGTGTAAATCCAGTTGTACCCCCCTCCCCCCCCCCCCAGCTATTTTTTGGAATATGGCACCACTTTAACCATTTGCCACCCGGGCCAATTCTGATACTTCACTCCTACATGTAAAAATCTACATTTTTTTTCTTTTTATTTAACTGTCAGGTTATTAACCACTTGACTTCCAGAGGACTTACATACCCATAATTGAAGTAGATTTTTACATGCAGGAGTGAGGTCTCAGAATTGGCCCGGGTGGCAAATGGTTAAAGTAGTGCCATATTCCAAAAAATAGCCTGGTCAGGAAGGGGGGGGGTGGGGGGTTCAACTTCTGGAAGTCAATTGGTTAAAAACCTAAAATGGAAGAAAAAAAATAGATTTTTTTCTGGTAGGAGCGAAGTGTCAGAATTGGCCCGGGTGGGAAGTGGTTAAAGTAACGCCATATTGCAAAAAAATAGCCTGGTGGGGAAAGGGGGGGGGGGGGGAGGGGTTGGTCGGGAGGGATGTAAGTCCTCCGGAAGTCAGGTGGTTAATAACCTGACATTTAAATAAAAAAAAAAATAGATTTTTACTTGTAGGAGTGAAGTGTCACAATTGGCCCGGGTGGCAAATGGTTAAAGTAACACCATTGTGCAAAAAAATAGCTTGGGTAAATCTTTTGGAAGTCAAGTAGTTAATAACCTGACATTGTAAAAGTTTATTTATTTATTTTTTATGTCACTTGACTTGACTTAACCACTTGACTTCCAGGAGACCTAACACCATATTACAAAAAATAGCCTGGTGGGGGGAAAGGGGTGTGGGGGTGTAAATCCTCTGGAAGTCAAGTGGTTAATAACCTGAAATTGCAGTAGATTTTTACATGTAGGAGTGAAGTGTCAGAATTAGCCTGGGTGGCAAATGGTTAAAGTAGTGCCATATTCCAAAAAACTAGCCAGGGAGTAAATCTTCTGGAAGTCAAGTGGTTAAAAACCTTTATTGTAATTGCACATGTAAATATCAGAGCTGTATTATGCCTCAACCTGACATTTAAAAACAAAAACGTAAATTGTCGCTAAAATGCGATAAGTGAATCAGAGTAACGTTCATACTTTTCCTAGTTGCCGTTGGTTTGGTTGCAGCACTGTCAGGGTTAACTCCCTCATCCTGCTCAGGATGTAATGAAGTGTCAGCTCTGCTGGGGATCATGCTGTAGCCCCGCCTGGAGTAGAGCGACCTGCGAGAGGCTGACATTCCTGGCAGCACAGGTAAGCAGCACTTCCTGTGGCTGTGGGAGGAGCTGAGTGTAGGGTGTCACATACTCCTCCAGCTCCAACAACATGAAGGCGGACGGGGAAGAGGGGAAGCCTGGTAGGTAGCTTTTCCTTCCTGTGATCCTGATTATTCCTCCATGGTCCTGGCTGCTGTGTCTATTGTCATGGTGCCGAGTCGCTGACATCCCAGCACAATGGGCGATTTAGTGTAGCAGGCTGGAAGGGAGCCAGTGTCGTATGGAGGGCGCCTCCGGCTCTCTGGAAGTATTTGATGATCTAGTGGAAGTCATTCAGAGTTGCAGAAGTTTGTGTAATGAGAGATTTGCGATGACAATCGCACTGCGACGTGGGAGCCTCGTGTCCCCTCTTCCAGGAATTGTCGCATTTTGTCGCGTTGCATGTGGCTCTTATTTAGGTTGGCAATGTTGTATCTGCGTTTTATAAGCGTATATAAAGGAATGATATGATTTTTAAGGGGTGGTATTGCGCAGAGGCTGGGTGCGATCAAAGATATCGCATTGCTGCGCAGATCACATGCAATGTCTGTGCGATGCGAGTTTAGCCATACCAACTGTATGGCTGAAATCGCATCGCATTCGCGCCAAAATGGCGCAGGATCCTTTTTTTTTTATTATTGGAATCGGATTGCCTGGGCGTGAACTCCGATTCCTGTGTGATTTCATAGTTCGCACTGCGATTTGCAAAATGATTTCGGGTTGTCATTACATTGACATTGACACCCACAGTGGTTCGTAGATGTCGGTGTAAACCACCGTGCGATTTCTGGTGCGATGCAGGCACCCGCACAGGAATCGCAGGGTTTCCCGCAGTGTGAACCGGGATTGGGCGATTCGAGAAAATTGATTTCTGTGCTTCCACAATCTGATTGGATACTCTAACGCTCCATTCGTACCTACATAGCAATTTACTGGCGTTTTTTCAGGCGTTTTTTTCCAAGTATTTTTGTAGCTTTTTACAATCGCTTTAGAAGCGTTTTACAGCTTTAGGCGTTTTTGTTTAGCCCATAGAAAACACTCAAGTCAGGCGTTTCTATTGAAGTCTATGGGGCCAAAAACGCTTGTAATCTGCCGAATAGAAGCTCATGCACTTTTTTGAGCGACAGGCATTTTGCTTCAGGCGACAAATTGCTCAGATGTGAACAGGAACCATTGAAATGAATGGGATTTTGTTTGTTGAGCGTTTGTCCCGGTTCACACATATGCGATGCGGGAACCCTGCGAATCCACTGCGGGTTCCCGCATCGCATTCAACTTGCAGGCAGTTATCACTGCCATTTGCGAATCGCTGGGGGTGTCAATACAAAGTTAACAACACCCCAAGATCAGTTCACACATCGCAGTGCGAGCTGTCAGTTCAGACCTGAATCGTATCGCATAACTGTGAACACCCATGCGATCCGATTCTGGTGCGGACCCAAAAAAGGGTCCTGTGCGAGTTGTGTCCGAATCCGATTCAAATTCAGCCATACAATCTGTAACATGTTCATTTTGTTTAATGCTTAATGGCTGGCTTGCTGGCACCCTGTGGTGGGTGGGTGGCTGGCTGGTACAGGGCCTGTGGGTGGCTGGCTGGTACAGGGCCTGTGGGTGGCTGGCTGGTACAGCGCCTGTGGGTGGCTGGCTGGTACAGGGCCTGTGGGTGGCTGGCTGGCACCCTGTGGTGGGTGGCTGGCTGGTACAGCGCCTGTGGGTGGCTGGCTGGTACAGGGCCTGTGGGTGGCTGGCTGGTACAGCGCCTGTGGGTGGCTGGCTGGTACAGCGCCTGTGGGTGGCTGGCTGGTACAGAGCCTGTGGGTGGCTGGTACAGGGCCTGTGGGTGGCTGGCTGGTACAGGGCCTGTGGCTGGCTGGTACAGGGTCTGTGGCTGGCTGGTACAGGGCCTGTGGCTGGCTGGTACAGGGCCTGTGGCTGGCTGGTACAGGGCCTGTGGGTGGCTGGCTGGTACAGGGCCTGTGGCTGGCTGGTACAGGGCCTGTGGCTGGCTGGTACAGGGCCTGTGGGTGGCTGGCTGGTACAGAGCCTGTGGGTGGCTGGTACAGGGCCTGTGGGTGGCTGGCTGGTACAGAGCCTGTGGGTGGCTGGCTGGTACAGGGCCTGTGGGTGGCTGGCTGGCACCCTGTGGTGGGTGGCTGGCTGGTACAGGGCCTGTGGGTGGCTGGCTGGTACAGACCATGTAGGTGGCTGGCTGGCTGGCACCCTGTGGTGGGTGGCTGGCTGTCTGGCACCCTTTGGTGGCTGGCTGGTATAGGGCCTGTGGATGTGGCTGGATGGCTGGCACGGGGCTGCTATGGGTGGGTGTATGGCTGTGATACACTCCTGCAAGACTAATCCCGACTCCAGACGAGGCTGTCCAAGGCGAAGGAGGCGGCCTAAGAAGGCAGAATGACGTCACAACAATATCAGCCAGTTCCGGGGCCGATAACGATATATCGTGGAAAAGTGCATATCGGCCTTGCTGATAATCAGTCTATCCCTAGTGTGTATCCAGCATCCCATTCACACTTGTCATGCGACTTTGGACATTACATTTGCATGACAAGCCGCACCCCATGTTTTCCAATGATAACCTTTACATAAATATGTGCAACTTCATATAAGTTCATGCACTACTTTGGTCCGACTTTCATGCAGCTTGAGGGCCATAGACTTCAATGTTAACCCTCAAAGGTTGCATAGAAGTTGTACCTGAATGATCTACAATGCAACAGTGGGTCTAACTTTGCAGAGGGACAAGAAGTCTCATCCAAGTTGCACCCATCCAAAGTTGCATTAAGGTTGCACTTCAAAGTTCCGCAACTTTGGAGTAGTAAAGGTATGAATGGAGCCTTACACCCCATTCACACTTGTGAATTATCATGCAACTGTGGACATCAAAGTCACATGACAAAGTCGTACCCAATGTTTGCCAATGATAATCATTCATGTATGTAAACCTAAAGTTTATGCGCTACTTTGGTTGGACTTTTATGCAACTTGAGGTCCATATTAACCCTCGATAGTTGAATGAAAGTCGTACCTGAATGTTTTACATGTCGTTGGGGGATGTAGAAATCTGTGCCTGGCAGTTGTGCAACAGTAGATCTGACTTTGCAGAGGGACAAGAAGTCGCACCCATCCAAAGTTACGTCATAGTTGCGCTCCAAAGTCGCACAGGTGTGGATGGAGTGGGCTAATTCATACCACATGCGTTCCAGTGTTTTTTTTTTTTTCTGCATCCAAAACGCATAGAAAGTAGGTTATGTGGTTTTCAATGACAATAGTTCGCACCAGTGCTTGCAGTTCGGTTCTAGAAAAAAAAAAGTGAACATGCTGCATTTTTTCCTGCACAGAACTGTACTGGAACGCCGTATAACGCATCAAAAATGCACCGGACCCCAGTACAGTAGGAGGAAAAGGGAAAAAAGCATTGGAACGCATCCATAAACGCATCAAAAATGTAACAATAATGCAGCGGACCCCAGTACAGTTGAAAAAAAAGAAACAAAATCTGAAATTCACCCAGAAACGCATCAGACGCATTAAAACGCACAGGTTGAAATGCATCCGGAACGGATATGCAGTGTGTTTGTTTTTTGGTGTGAACTGGCCCTTAAAGTCCCAACGTGCCCCCCCAGCCTTAGCAGTCTCTGATCTCCCGGAGTCCCCCATGTGTTGTCTCTTCTCACTCCTCCAAGATTCCTCTCTCCCAGCTGGACTTCCCAATTGTTTGTTCATCTCACATTATCCAGAATCCATCGGGGGATGGGAACTCCATTATCTGGCCATGGGTGATGGTGGGGATGCCGGTGGAGGTCTCAGCACTGAAGCCCCACAACGTATATAAGAAGCCAACACGTCCTTTACATTTCTGACAACCAACCAGAGTTGAACATTTTGGTGGAATTGCTCTTTAGAAAGGAAGTTCCATGACGTGAATCAGGATTGATCCCGTAAATGAGAATGAAGTGTAATTATGGATGATTTGGCTTAGCAGTAGGATTATGTCAAGTAAAACCGAACTGAATGGGATTTAATTTGCTTAAGCATTGTGTATGATAAACAATTAGTTTGGTTTTAATCAGATCCTTTATTGCATCTCAGTGCTGCTGATCTCCTGCAACCATTTCTTGCCTACAGGTCCTCCACTGATGGCTGCATGGCATTTTTCGGGACAGGTTTCCTAATGGGGACAATAGTGGATCATACCTGATTGATGCATAATACAAGAACCACTCTTGGTTTCCACTGAAAGGAGGGGGAAGCAGGAACAGAATTGGAGGACAGGGACCGCACGTTGTCACCATATAACAGGAAGTGCCTGAGCAGAAACCTTCATTGCAGGGTTAGCAGGTGTCATTTTAATGAAAGCCGCAGGTTTAAAAATATTGAAAATTGGTCTTAAAATTAGGGTAAAAATTTCAAGGTTTAATCCACACTTACAGGTGCGACCGAGGGGTTGTTTCCCATGCCTTGGGTTGTCCTTTGATTAAATTGGGCTGAGAATCATGGAAAAGAAGTCCCTGAAAAAAACCACATAGTGTGCGACATCACGTGGTTTGGCGCACCTGAAATTGTGCATGTTTGCGGATGCATAGGGGTGTCCTTAAGAATTATTGGCACTGGCCCTACTACTGGGCAGCCATTTTGGTGATTGTCCTTTGGTGAGCACTTTCTCGGGCTAATGCGGCTGTGTGCCTTGAGGTGGCCATTCTTGGATCGCTTCAGGAACTCGGTAACCTGGTCTATAGAGGTCTTCAGGCATATCCTGATCTTCCACATTCCACTAGAACAGTGATGGCAAACCTTGGCACCCTAGATGTTTTGGAACTACATTTCCCATGATGCTCATGCACTCTCTAGTGTAGTGGAGCATCATGGGGAATGTAGATTCAAAACATCAGGGGTGCCAAGGTTCGCCATCACTGCACTAGAACAACACTTGGGGATCTGGATGGTTGGCATGCACAGATTTCTACATCCCAACAGGTGGTCCCCCTTTAGCCCACTTTTGGGTAATGCCAACCTCCATCATTTTCACTCCCTACCTGACCCTCGGGTTTGGGCCAGGTGTGGAGTCAAAACTCTAAGAGATGTTTTCTCGGCCGGAGTCCTGCTTCACGTTTCAATTACCAGGTTGGATGTATTTCTGATACTTGCAGCCCAAGCCCAGTTCCTGGTCTCCTCGAGTCTGGCTATGGATACTAATGAAGAACTTCTTTCTCAGGATTCATTATCTAAACCACTGTCTGCTCTTTACCTGGCCTTGCTGAGTGTGGAACCCCCTAGAATGGAAAGGCTATGGGATCTATGGAAAGCTGACCTTCCTCACCTGAATTGGGAGGACTGTTTGGAAGATAGTACCAAGTTGGCAATTTCCTCTTGGGACAAGTTGTTTCTAGTAAAGTCCTTACGCAGGGTTTATTATACCCCCCAGAGAATGGGCAGAATCTACCCTCAGAGGTCACAGGAATGCCCTAGATGTGAAAGTGTAGGCACGTATATACATGTGTGTTGGAGTTGTCCTAGGATAGTTTGGTTTTGGAGAGAGGTGATCAAACTTATTCACCATCGTCTTCAGCTGACTCTCCTGACCTCTCCAGAGCTGGCATTGCTGGGCATTCAGGACTAGGAGTAGAGGCCTGGATGCACCAAGCTGCTGATTGCTTATTTGTCTTATGCCAAGAGGGAAATCATTCTCAAGTGGAATGCCCATTCCCCTCCCCCTCCATAGGTTCTTGGGAAATATCGATTAACCTCTTTGCATCTGTGCTATAGCTGAAAGACGGCTAAATTGCCTAAATTGCCGTGAGGGCATCCATGTATGTCCTCCCGTGCTCTGTGGTTAGCGAGTTCTTGAGATCCCGATCCCGGCCCTGTCACCCAATGACAGCTGATCAGGCTTTGTTTTATTTTTATTTTTTTTTCAGCGTGAGAAAAAAAAAAAGCCCATTACTGGCTTGACATCGGTCCCGCACGCGGAGAGTCACTGTCGCCTCATCAGTGCCACCTACCTGTGCTCATAAGAACTGCTAAGCAGTGCCCACCAGTGCTGCCAATCAGTGCCCATTAGTGCTGCCTCATCAGTGCCTTTCACATGGACTTTCCGCCTGGTGGACTACGTTTTGCTCAGCGGGGATCGATCCGCCGTTCCCCGCTGACCAGGTAGATGACAGGTCCGTCTCCACTCTCTGTGCAGAGATGGACCTGTCAGATCCCTGCTCTCCTCTCCTCTCTATGGGAGATCGGAAGAAAATTGACCCCCTGTCCATTTTCATCCGATCCTACCCGAAGCCGTTCCTCCAGGCAGATGGAAAATAGGGTTTAAATCCGTCTGGATTTTACAGACCGGATCGGATCTGATAGCAGCGGGTGTCAGCAGAGATGTCTCCACTGACATGTGCTGCCCTATAGGGGTGCATGGAGCATCCTATCAGGTCCGCCTGAAAAACTGACAGGTGGACCGGATCGGAAAGCCCGTGTGAAAGGGGCCTATCAGTGCAGCCTCATCAGCGCACATCAATGCAGTATAAAAATGTCCTGTTTGCAGAATTTAATTTTTTTTTTTTTTCGGTCTTAAAAACCCCTGTAGTGATTAAATACCACCAAAAGAAATCTCTATTTGTGTGAAACAAATGATAAAAATTCCTAATAGGTACAGTGTTGCATGACCGCGCAATTATCATTCAAAGTGCAACAGTGCTGAAAGCTGAAACTTGGCCTGGGCAGTAAGGGGATGAAAGTGCCCAGTAAGCAAGTGGTAATGCTGTCCTGCCTATGTGTAAATGAACCTACATTAACAGGAATAGCCCAGAAAGTTGGACATTGTATGGCAGCCATGGACAGCTTAGGCGGAGGGGGTTTCTCTCCTCTAATACTTGGTCCTGCTGCTGCTTTGGTTGTGATTCCTTTGTTGTCTGTCCTAGTCGGAGCAATGGTTCAGGCACCGCTTACCTCCCGAGTTGTACCTTCAGTTCTATATGTGACTGTTTGTTTATATAATGCGGACTTTGAGAGTCCTTCATAGTGTCCGTGTGTAATGTATGTCTTGATTTATGTCCATGCTACTGATTTTGTACCATGCCTTTGTTTCAATAAAAGGAACATTCTGTTAAAAAAAAAAATAATGAATGGCACTGATGCACATCTGCTGTATGGCAACGCGTTTCTCTGCATGTCGGGAAAGCGCACAATTTTTGCTCACATTCTGGACACACAAAGGACTGAACATAGATTTTATTGATTAAAAGAAATCTAAACCCAAAACTGAAGGTGACCATTCACGCTTCAATAAATCTTCAATTTTTTTTTCCCAATTTGCCTCTCTGGTGGGAATAATTGATCTGTAGTCAACAACCCAATGGATTGATATAACATGAGCGATAGTTGGAAGATATAATAAGTTATTGATCACATCTCTGATTCCACCATGTAATCTCTTTGCTCGATCAATTGAAATACGATCGGATTTATAATCAAAGCATCTTGGTGCTGCCGATCGGTGCAAAACAGTTGATAATGTTCTGTCCTGGCTGGTCAACTCCGCTTGATTGAATCCGATCAAAGGCTAATGTAGCTAGAAAGAGACGTTATGGCTAATCGATTGTTTGCTGAATGACACACGGATGGAATAACAACCATGAAGTGTCACCATAATGTAATATATTGCAGCTTATTGGATCTTGGACAGCCCTTGGATAACTAAATTTTCTTTCCTTCCACCACCCATACTTACCTGTCATTCAGCGAGTGACTGCACACGGGAGTGGTTGGTGGGCGCGTTCTTTTTTTTTTTTTTTGTGCACATCGGTGTTGACGTTGTATCTACTAATTCGCATGGGGGTGGGGAGGTGACATCTGGGGGCCACCTTGTTAAAAGGGGCTTCTAGGTTCTGATGTCAACCCCCCTGCACTCCCACCACCGGAGTTGTGGGGAGAGGCCCTTGTACTCATCTACATGAGGATAAGGTGCTTTGGGGGGGGGGGGGTACCTTCCCCACATTGAGGGCATGTGGTCTGTTATTGTTCTGGAGGGGGTTGCTCACTCTCCCCCCTCCTTTCCTGGCCTGCACGCTCAGATTTGGGTCTGATATGCATTTTTTTTTTTTGGGGGGAGGGTGACGCCTACACCATTTTTTTTACCTTGGCATGGGGTTCCCCTCAAAATCCATATCAGACCCGTAGAGCCTGATATGGATTGAAGGGAGGGGGCATGTTGTTTGGATTGAAGGGGGGGGGGGCATGCTGTTTGGATTTTTTTTTTTTTTTACCAGTACTTGTTTCGTTTTCATTGTGCTGACAGTGGGGAATCCCACTGACAGCAGATGAGTCATGATTGTTGAGGGCTAGGCAGCCACCTGCTCCTGGCTCTTCTCAATGAATCCAAATGAAACGAACAAATCGGAATGAATCCGAATGTCATACCTTTTTTGGATTCAGTACCATGTCCATTCTGAAATTCGGATACATCTGAATCTCCAAAAAATGAAATTTCTCTTATGTCCTCCGACAGTCGCCGCCCACTCATACAGTCTTCACTTATGGGATATTGACTTCATCTCCACATCAGTTTCTAGGCATAAGACTTGTAAAAGAACAATAAATCTACATAGTCACACCCATGGGGGCTGTCCTTCCAGTCCAATACCCCCCTGGAATAGCCATCCCAATTCAGTTTGTCTTCTGCCTAGCTTCAGGAGTGGATAGGCTTCCCTGTGCTGAGGCTACAGTCTCAGCCTTTTCTCTTTTTCTCTTATGATTTATTTTCAAAAGATGTCATTTTTTCTTTACTTTGCTAGCTGTTTATTTTATCAGCACTAGTTAGTGGATCTTCGGATGAAGACGGCGTTTGCGGAGCTGGGAATCTGACTGGCCGTCCTGGTTCTCCAGGACAGAGGGTCAGATGGAATCCCAGCCTGCCATCGAGCGTTTCGCAGGCTATGTGTTCGCCCTGGCCTCACAAACGACCCATCCCTGTCCATCTGGGATGCAGCCATGTGAGGTGGCTACCTCACTGGACACAGCATAGGTTCGTTCGTGCACTAATAGTGTCCTGCGTTTTGGGCTGGTGGCACTCCCCTGCCATCTGAAGGTGGGCGGTTTTCCGCTTCATATGAGGCACCCCACGCCATCGGGTACAGGTAAGTACATTCTATGTGAGGCCTCTGTCTGGGGTCGGCAGTCCTGTGTGTCTGTGGTGTCCCCTGTGTCTGTGCGTTTTGGGCTCTCTGGTCCCGGTCCCTGCGGGGGTTTTTATTCTCTCACAGCAGCGCTGTGTGGGGTTTTTGGGGGTCCCTCTCCTAATGTCACTTTAGGGTGCTTGGGGATGCAGACACATGCGGTGACCGCTGCGGGGTTAAAAACGGCCGGTCCGCCATTTTAAGTGTGGGCAGCATGTCTGGCTTCACTGTGGGCGCTCATACAGCATGCTATGTAGTGTATTTTCGCGCCTTACGTCGCCATCTTGTGTGTGGCAAACGATCATTCCAAGCACATGTCGGCGGCCATCTTGCCAAAGCCTCCCATTAGCATCCATTTTCCCTTGGCCTGCAGCCTAGTTCAGCCTCCAGCGGTGACATCACTTCCTCCTTTCTCACAGAGCCGACCGAAGGAGCTGGTAACACTTTGTGGGGTTCTGTCCTGCTGTTTTTTCCTGTCCTGCCTTGTGCAATCTTCCTGGTCAGTTTTGTCCCTGCGGGGGGTCTGTGTGTCACAGTCTTATAGCGGTGTGCTGTGGGGGTCCGCGGCGCACTTAAAGGGCCAGTTTCAAAAAAAAAAATAAGAAAAAAACTTTTCTACTCTGTTATGGAATCCAAGGACAGCAAATTCCCGCCAGCTTTGGTGGGGGATTCAGGGTCCTCTGAATCCTTCGCCGTCACTAATTTGGCTGCTGTTGTGGCAACTTTGGTGTCAAAAATGAATGAGGACATTGTTTTGCCTTCGCTTTGTGTGAATCCTAAGCATCCAAAAGAGTTTGCCTTGCATTCCTTGGATGTTGTCCGGGCGATCAGGGTTTACCTGTCGTCGACTGAATCCTTTTGGAAATCGGATTCCCTCTTTGTCCTTCCTGAGGGACCTCGGAAGGGTATGGCTGCGTCTGCAGCAACCATTGTCAAATGGATCAGACAGACCATTGCTTATTCGTTGAAGGAACGGGTTCCTCCCTTCCCTGTCAAGGCGCACTCTACCAGGTCGGTGAGTACGTCCTGGGCCTATCGGCATCAAGCTTCAGTGGCCCAGGTGTGCAAGGCTGCGACTTGGTCGTCGGTGCACAATTTCTCAAAGTTCTACAAAATTAATGTTCTGGCATCAGCTGATGCATCCTTTGGCCGCAAAGTTCTCTGTGCGGCAGTTCCATAGGGAACCCTGGTTTTTGTACGGGTCCCTGGCTGTTGGGGTTGTTTTCCCCTTGGTTGATTATTTTCCTGGGTTGTTGCTCATGTTGAGCTCTTTTTTGTTACCCAGGCCAGAAGGTTACCTTCTTGTATATGTAAGGTTCCTTTCTCTGATGTGGGTACTGCGTTGCTTTTCTGGCGGTTGCTTTGACCACCCCTCATGTCTACACTGCTTTGGGACATCCCCATAAGTGAAAACTGTATGAGTGGGCGGCGACTGTCGGAGGACGTAAGAGAAAACTGAATTTTTGTAAAATCTTACCGTAAAATTCCTTTCTCTGAGTCCTCCGACAGTCGCCGCCCCCGCCCCTCTTTTTGGGGTCCTTTTGTTATACACTTTCACTGCTTGCGACCAACCTGAATTGGGATGGCTATTGCAGGGGGGTATTGGACTAGTAGGACAGCCCCCATGGGTGTGACTATGTAGATTTATTGTTCTTTTACAAGTCTTATGCCTAGAAACTCCTGTGGAGAGGAAGTCAATACCCCATAAGTGAAGACTGTATGAGTGGGCGGCGACTGTCGGAGGACTCAGAGAAAGGAATTTTACGGTAAGATTTTACAAAAATTCCGTTTTTTGTCTGAAAAACTAATGTGAATGAACCGAATCGCACATGTCCAGTTTCCATATACCTGCCTTGGTTTCCCGGAAAGCAGCAAGTTGCGTCAACCATCCCAGTGCCTAGGACCCGTCTCACCAAGGCCCACTCATTGGCTGTGTGTTATCAGTATTATCTGTAGGTTGGTTCTGGCATTGCTTTGTTTGGTGATTTGGCACTATGTATTCAGGTATGAAAACCTGTACAAACTCTCCGGTTCTCCTCGCGGCCTCTGTGCCTCTTGCTACCCCACCCCCCAATCCATCGTCTGACACCCCCTGACACCCATTTGTGAAGTCGATCTTCCTGCCTGGGTCCTCGGATATATATAACCTGTTCTAGGATATTTTGAGCCTTTCCTGTGCGATGCTGGCAGCGTGTTCACGTCACGTGACCAATGGGACGTCACATATACCGCTATCTGCATCTCCAGGCCCCAGGTACCGGCAGGTTCAGGCTTTGCATGTCAAGCCAAGCCGGCTTTGCCCTCCAGCAGGAGAAGTGTGCGCTCAGGTGTGTTTACCGAACGTTCTACTCCAATGTCAGGATGACTGCTAAGTGTCACGTTTAAGTGTAACTCTATCTTCCGCTTCCAGGCTAAATACAATATAAAGTTTACCAATCTAATCCTTCATGATCCTTCCTTCTCCACATCTGTTAGATATTCATATATCCGCTAAATCTTCATTGGATAACCAGAAAATCAGCGTCCTATAGGATTAAAGTAATATTAACTACCTCAATACCGGGCACTTTCACTCCCGTCCTGCCCAGGCCAATTCTCCGCTTTCAGCGCTGTCACACTTTGAATGACAATTGCGCAACACTGTACTCATATGACTTTAATATTTTTTAAGGACCGATAGAGCTTTCTTTTAGTGGTATTTAATCAACAGTGGGTTTATGTTTTGCTAAATGAAAAAAAGATGAAAATGAAAATTTTGAAGGAAAAAAAGTTTTTCTTATTTACAGAATTTTATAACAGAAACTGAGTAATTTTTCTCCTTCACTGATGTACACTGAGAGGAGGCACGAATATGCTGCGCTGATGGGCAGCACTGATGAGGAACGAATATGCACCACTGATGAGGAGGCACAAATATGCACCTCTGATGGGTGGCACTGATGAGGAGGCACGAATATGCACCACTGATGGGTGGCACTGATGAAGCATGAATATGCACCACTGATGGGCGGCACTGATGAGGAGGCACGAATATGCATCACTGATGAGGAGACACGAATATGCACCACTGATGGGTGGCACTGATGAGGAGACACGAATATGCACCACAGATGGGCGGCACTGATGAGGCATGAATATGCACCACTGATGGGTGGCACTGATGAGGAGGCACGAATATGCACCACTGATGGGCAGCACTGATGAGGAGGCACGAATATGCACCACTGATGGGTGGCACTGATGAGGAGGCACGAATATGCACCACTGATGGGTGGCACTGATGAGGAGGCACGAATATGCACCACTGATGGACGGCACTGATGAGGAGGCACGAATATGCACTTCTGATGGGTGGCACTGATGAGGAGGCACGAATATGCACCACTGATGCGCGGCACTGATGAGGCACGAATATGCATCACTGATGAGGAGACACGAATATGCACCACTGATGGGTGGCACTGATGAGGAGACATGAATATGCACCACTGATGGGTGGCACTGATGAGGAGACACGAATATGCACCACTGATGGGCGGCACTGATGAGGAGACCCGAATATGCACCACTGATGGGCGGCACTGATGAGGAGGCACGAATATGCACCTCTGATGGGCGGCACTGATGAGGAGGCACAAATATGCACCACTGATGGGTGGCACTGATGAGGCATGAATATGCACCACTGATGGGTGGCACTGATAAGGAGACACGAATATGCACCAATGATGAGTGGCACTGATGAGGAGACACGAATATGCACCACTGATGAGGAGACACGAATATGCACCACTGATGAGGAGACACGAATATGCACCACTGATGGGCGGCACTGATGAGGCACGAATATGCACCACTGATGGGCGGCACTGATGAGGCACGAATATGCACCACTGATGGGTGGCACTGATGAGGAGGCACGAATATGCACCTCTGATGGGTGGCACTGATGAGGAGGCACAAATATGCACCACTGATGGGTGGCACTGATGAGGAGGCACGAATATGCACCACTGATGGGTGGCACTGATGATGAGGCACGAATATGCACCACTGATGGGTGGCACTGATGAAGCATGAATATGCACCACTGATGGGCGGCACTGATGAGGTAGCACAAAGATATGGCACTGATGGGCAGCACTGGTGGGTGGCACTGATGGGCACTAACAGGCGGCACTGATAATCAGGGCACTGATTATCAGTGCAGATGTCCCCACTGGAGAAAGCTGTTTATTGGCTCTCCTCTCATGTTTTTCACGCGCTGAAAAACCTCATTCTACAGCTCCAACTTTCCACAGCGAAAGCTACTGTTTTTTTTATAACGTCCAGTTTGCATGAGGCCTAAAACCTGGAAGCTGATTGGTTTCTATGCAGAGCTGTTCCAGATTTTGTGCACCCCCCCCCAATTGTGTCCACAGCCCATGTATGATGTGAGTGTGTTGGGTGATCTGTGCCGGTCACACTAGGGCCCGATGTCTCTCCTCATCTGGATGACCTCTTCTTCACAATGACCATGGACAGGGCTGGTTCCATTTGAAGTGAGGAGGGTCTTCTAAAGCTGGTGATTGTTGGGTGATCCATAGTCCCAGGCCATGTACCGTTGTCCTGGCTTTGTTCTTAAATTGTTCTCATCGTGAAGATTGGCCGTGTGGTTTGACCAAGCTTTGCCTTGAAAATTCATCAATTTACCCCAGATAACCTGCCACAGCCATACGCTTGGGGTCAGCTGGGTTATAACATCTGCTGACCCTATAATTGCTCTGCTGACCCCTGGAAATGTCTGATCTCCTAATTCACTGCCTGATCTGCTGGCTGCTGATAGAGGGATGCTCCGAGCTCAGAGGACTCTACTCATTGCTATGAAGGATCCAGTAACTCTGCTCTGTCTGATTTCTGTGCAATAGAGCTGAGCTCCGAGCAGATGGAAATTACTTCAATAAATGTGGTTGTTAAAGTGGAGTTCCGGCCACAGAATTGTTTTTTTTTTTTTTTTTTTAAATAGCTCCCAAACAGTGACCCACCGCCCTTTATGTATCAGCTAATCTGGTTTTATACAGTTAAATAACATTTAGGCAATCATAAAATCTTACTTTATATAATGTTTGCAGAGCGCCACCATCTTTGCCTGGGTCACCCGAGTCCGCAGTGGGGAAATGTCTGCCCTGCTTCCTGCTTCTAGAGGGAGGAGGCTGGTGAATCCAGCGCGAAATCTCACGCATGCCCAGTACTATGCGATCGGCATAGTATGTGTTTCCATAGGGACGGCAGC